>NW_010303107.1:0-5704 GCF_000700745.2 Antrostomus carolinensis
CCCCCCTTCTCCTTTGGCTTCTGAGGGCCAGGGAAGAGAAGAGACATAGAGAGAAGTATACTGGAAAATGAAGCAGGCTGCCATCTATGTTTGTGCTGACAAGAATTATTAGGAATCTAGTGTTATTCTGGTGATATGCAGACTTAGAGGTAGCTCTGCACTCGCCATAAAATATTCTACAGCTGCTGCTTTGGCTTAAAACGACCAACAACACCAACCACCTCCCCCTTCACAAAACACAGCTGTTAACTACTAACTGAAGAACACAAAAATTCACCAAAACTGTCCTACAACCATTACTGTTCAAACAAGGTAGATTGTGTGACATCCAAGGACAGCTTCAGAGCCTCAAAAAAGAAAATCAGTATCTGCTGTATGACATTCCCCCTTTCATCTCCATGTCGTTGAAGGCATTCCACAGGCAGTTTTATTTCTGAGAGCGCTGATTTCCGATCGATCTGCTCTGGCCTGGATTTGAAATAGGATACTACATGAAATTGGATCCTGGGAGCCTCAAACATGCCCAGGCTTGCACAGGAGGTTAAACAAAAAGAAAAGGAAAGAGTTTTTTTAAACATAGGGTGCTAGTAAAACTGACTTTAAAGTGCCCTCCATTTCTCTTGACTGGAAGTAATATATTACCTCTACAAAGTCTTTTATATCAGGCTCTTGAAGTGCTTTATTATTTATACAATGCCATTGGTGCACACCTCAGCTTAGAAATATGAATTCTAATAGTCAAAATGATCCAAACCACCAAGGTAATTAAGAATGCTTTAAAATTGGCTTCATTACCTTTCTCCATACATCTGCCAAGCTATGGCCCAGTCCTGCAGTCTCTTCATCACGTAGTCAGTGGGAGTACTCACACAAGAATTTGAAGGTTTACTCTCTAAATAACAAAATGCAGCCTGCCTTATTGGAAAAAAGGAGCAGGCATGACAGTGGGAGTGTGAAAAGGGAGAGCAGAAAATGCTAAGCATAGGAAGGAAAAAAGGAGAAAAGATCGTTAAATGGGGAGTGCAGCACAGATGAGAGAGAATAAGTGACATAAGGAGATAGCAGCAAAGGACCTGTGGAAAACAAGAGGAGAAGTGTAAAAGGATGAAGAGCTTATCCTAAACACTATAGGGCTTTAAATGCATTTGCAAGACATCGAACAGAGAAGAAAGTGCAGGAGGAACAGTTAGAGACAGCAAATTGGAGTGGAGAGCTGAGAGCTTTGTTTTTAATTTTTATTTAAAAAGTAAAAATCACACAAAGTTCACTTTCCACTCCCTTTTCATGCCCCACTGGGACACCAATTCCTCTGGAACAGAGTATGAGATGCTGTGAGGACTCCTGGCATGGCGAGCCAGGCAAGCCTTGCCAGAGCCCAGAGGGAAGGACTGGTGAAGTTTTGGCTGTCTCCTTTGATTGTGACTGATTTTTCCCAGCCAATTGCACTGCAAATTTTGTTTCTTTTGTTTGTTTCTAAAAGTGCAAAAAGGAATCACTGCAAAGCCCAGTTGGAAGCTTGAGTGAAATTTCATCTTCCCCACTGAGAAATGTGTAAAAATCAGAACCTTCTCATTAATACATCAGTGGCCTGGCTGGCCCCTTGCTGGTCAGATCACAAAGCATCATAGTAATCCAAGTTTAAATACCAAGGATGTCTCATTTGTCCATCAAAACCGAGGAACAAGGCAACTTTGCCTAATTATCAGCAATATAAGAACACTGCTCTGCTTCAAATCAGGCTCCAGAGTTGGGAACTGGACCCCCTGCCTTGATTCCCATCATCTGCACCGATTTATGTTAGCAAAGCAGGCCAGCTGTCCGCCTGCACACCCAAGGAGCCCATGCACTATGATACTGTGCCCTTTAAAAAAAACAACCCCCCTCCCCCCCCAAACCAACAGACAAACTGAAACCAAACCCTAAAAGGTGCAAGAGTCCAGCAGAGCTTTACCTGCCAGGTTAAAACTTGCTCCCTGCCCTCTAAGCTTAACCCACCTGCTGCTGCTGAGCACAGATACTTCCCTGAGTGTAGCTGCTCTTCTGGTGGGAGGGAGAAGCCCTCTTCTGCAAATAATTCAAAGGCACTTCTAGGCTGGGGGAATGGTGCAGCTTACTGCTTCTACTTCACCAGGAAAGATACATATGTTGGGCTTTTTTTTTAAAAAAAAGCCACCAAAACAACAAACCATCAAAACCCCAACCATTCCAAACTGCAATAGGAGCTGAGCTCGGGCTGATACTGCCCTATCTCGCAGAGCATGTCACAGCAGGTTCTGAAATCACAGGCTCTGCAAACACTGATTTTACCCCCACCCCAGGACCTTAATCGGCCTGGTGCTCCTGAGCAGAGGATGCCGGCGTTCCCAGCTGCTGGCATGACAGGTAACAGCCAGGCAGACACCCTGCTGACCCGATGGTCTAACCAACTTCAGTCCTTCTCTGGCTAACAACCTGCTCTTTTCATTTATTTATTTAATGGAAGCTCTTTCTTTCATGTTTATACAGGGCACAAGCTACAGAAAAAAGTGCTTGTTTTTCAGTTCAAGAACTTTTTTTTCCAGCAGCAGAGGAAACCGCATGTGGATCCACACGAAGGGAAAGGCAATATTTATAAAGGAAGTTCCCACACTTCCTCTTCAAACAAATCACTCCTGGCTGGTTTTGCAATTACAGCCCCGCTGTAAAGAGCAGGGGGAAAGGAAAAAAAAAGCATCGAGCATATTATTGCCTTTTAAAGTCACTTGCCTGTGAAAAGGCATCTTCCGGAGAGAAAAGAGTTAAGCGTTCAGGAGAAACTGTCAAGTTTTCAGTAACTCATTTACTCTTCCTGTAGGCCTGGAGGAATTCCACAGCCGCCACAAATATTTTTTGCTCGCTTCAATACTACTCTTTGTGAAATGGATTTTAATGGCCAAGCAAAGTGATCCAAGCCACAGATGTAATTAAAGCCGCCGAAACTGGCCCCACAGAAGGCTGGGAAGCGCCTCATGCTCCGTCTGGGGCGGCCGCCGCGGCGCAGGCCAGGCAGAGTGGTGGTGACACTGGGAAGCCTCGGCCTCATCCTCATCACAGCACGCCGTGTCACTGCAGATGGGACAGACTCTGCTTGTTGCGGGGTTTAAAGGATGGAGATGTGTGGCAGGAGATGGACAGCAAGCCAGTCTGCAGACTACGCTTGCCAGTGATCTGCACAAGCCAGTGCGGGACCTCGACGGAGGGGACACTGCTCCGGTCTGGAGGAGTGCTTGCTCTCACCCTGCTTCCATCCCACACCTGCTCCCTGCGTTATACAGCAGGTCAGGGTGCTGCCTCTCCCACTGCAAGCCCACTTGTTTCTCACATCGCAGTGTTAAAAACCTTTCTCATCCATGGGAAAACTGTCTTTGACAAGCAATATTTCCCTCTTCACACAGTGGTTAAAGTCTGCAACACTAGTGTAGGAGGCAGAGAGATTTTTCTGACAATTCACAGTAAATCAGCTTCCTATTTGAACTGACATACTTTAATTTCTTCTGTAGTGAGTAAAACCACCGCCTGAAAGGTCGGTAGTCCCCTGGTACTGAAACCTCTATTAGACCCATACCCAGCAAACGAAGAATAAAGTTTTCCCGAAACTCCTATCCAAAGTGTGGGAGGATGGAAAATAAGATCAGCATACCTTGCTGAAAATAGTTACTGAGATAAAAGATGTGATTGCTTTGGCACTAACTTCTCCCTCCTCCTTCCCTCCCCTCCTCAGCCACACTGAGGTGTGAAAGGCTTAGGAAACTCCCTGTCCCTACTCCACATTTTTTTTCATGTTTAATTTTAGATTAGAACACAATTGGATTTGGACTTGATTAAACTTTCATCCAAAGAAAATCCCGCACCTTTGAGTTACTAATTTCATATAACAGCTGCAGAAAACTAACTCCATATTTTTGAAGTTAAATCATTGCCAAATTCTGTTTTCAAGCTCCAGTTGCCCAGAATAAGGCTAAAGAACTTCCCAAAACAATTATATTTAAATGATTAATTAAAACCACTTGGAATATTATGATTTTAATCAATTAGTTTATGCGAAGAGATCTACAAACCCAGAACAGAGTTATAGCAAAAGAAATTCATTGGCTGATGAATAATTAATACAGCTCTTGATTTGTTTCACCTTGTGCACCAAGTAGCACAAAAGGAAAGTTATTAATACAAGCGGATCACAGATCATTATGCATTCATAATCACTAAACTGTTTAAGTGGAAAGTTTGCAGGGCTAAAAAACCCCTTGGAATATTAAGACCCACAATTTTGTCCATCTGGATGAAACAACAGAAAAAAAAGAAAAAGAAAAAAAGAAAAAAGAAAAAAAAGAAAAAAGAGGAAAAAGGAAAAAGGAAAAAGGAAAAAAGAAAAAAGGAAAGAGGAAAAGAAAAAGAAAAAGAAAAAGAAAAAGAAAAAGAAAAAGAAAAAGAAAAAGAAAAAGAAAAAGAAAAAGAAAAAGAAAAAGAAAAAGAAAAAGAAAAAGAAAAAGAAAAAGAAAAAGAAAAAGAAAAAGAAAAAGAAAAAGAAAAAGAAAAAGAAAAAGAAAAAGAAAAAGAAAAAGAAAAAGAAAAAGAAAAAGAAAAAGAAAAAGAAAAAGAAAAAGAAAAAGAAAAAGAAAAAGAAAAAGAAAAAGAAAAAGAAAAAGAAAAAGAAAAAGAAAAAGAAAAAGAAAAAGAAAAAGAAAAAGAAAAAGAAAAAGAAAAAGAAAAAGAAAAAGAAAAAGAAAAAGAAAAAGAAAAAGAAAAGAAAAAAAGCCTCTTAGGCTTGTTTGCTGTAGGTAAGCAGCAAGATCTGTCATCAGCTGTAAGAAGCCAGGTGCTTCTCTGAAACCTCTATCTTCAGACCCGTGACTAAGATACATGAAAGCAGCTGGCCTGACTGCCCTCCTGTTTCTGGAAGCAAAACACCACAGCTTGGCCAAGTACCTCCGCGTGCTTACCATTAAGGCATATGCTTTTATATTCACGCACGCACTTTTTCCTCTCAGCCACCACAAGAAGCATTTTTCTAGTTTGACATGCTAGAGTTCCCTTGGCAAAGCACATTTCTTCTTTAAAAAGCAGTGGGTTTTGGTAAACAATGCGCAGATTTCCTGGTGATTACCAGAACTACATACCTCTTGTTAAACAGTGCTCCAGTGACATAAGATGATGTCAATGGAAGAACAGCATAAATCATTCATTGCTGCACAACTGAAAATTTAGCATGTGTTAATTTACAACATTGCTTAACTCAATTATTTAGTTGGAGTAGGTGGGAATCAGTGTGGTAAAACACAAGCAAACAGTTGCTGTCATGTCACTGGTCTGATGCTACTTTCCTTTCATCCTACTTAACCATTTCTCTCCAGCTAAACCTTTACACCATTTCAAAGAAAAAGTTGCATTTGTACATGTTTGTTTTGATTTTCAAAAGGACTCAGACTATCTCTCCAAAGAAATGTCAGAGATTAAAAAGTACCTGTGATAGGAGAACATTCATTGCCTTGAATTCATAGAATCATTACAGCAGAGAAGTTAAGAAATGTGGTAGGTGTTTTATCAAAGAGCTTCCTGCATGCTCTCTTACCAGCTCCTCTGCTTGAGGCAACAACGGGGATATTTTCACACTGTGAAAACCCTGACTTTGAAACATGTTTCTGCTCCAAATGGGAGGCTCACCTGCCTCCCTCAATACACAACAGAC
>NW_010303107.1:5744-18950 GCF_000700745.2 Antrostomus carolinensis
TTTTACCCACAGCCTTCTCTGCGTCCCATCTGCTGAAAAGACAGTGCAGCTGTTAACATTAGACTTGAACTTTCTCTCTCCTGACATTAGCAAAAACTAGACAAAACAATCTGTCCCATTTCTAGACATTGTCTGTGCACTGATCTCAGCGTGGAAACCCTTTCTGGTCATGAATGATAAACGGTGCAACTTCCTCCATGATAAACGATGCAACTTTCTCCAAACAAAGCTTAGCCAACTGTGTCACTGCCTTGCCTGGCCTGGAACTGTCTCGTTCGTGGATAAAGTACAGCGATAAAACTCATCTTCAGTTCCGAGAGCAACTGTGGCTCTGCACACAGAGTCCCAGAAGAAGAGTACCATTTGCCCAATATTGTTTTATGGCTAATTGCCCCTGCCTCTCAGCTAATGCTAAAGCAGTTACATGGCTTACAGAAGCAGTTTGTCACTGCTAACCTGGGAGCATCTGGCCCATGCTGCAAGGCACAGCGTGGACAGCCTTAGAGAAACAGGGCTTCAGTTCACACCCGGCATGAGCAGCCAGACCCATCCTGCCCTGATGTACCCATCCTGCAGAGTACAACAGCGAGGCAGGGTGGCTGGTTCCCGAGACCAGTCACTCAGCAGGGGCTGAGAACAGGCTTATCTTACGCACCGTTTAAAAATGAGAAATCACGTTTATAGCCTCCCAGGTTAGCTTTGCTTGTTTTGTTGAGAATGTGAAATACATACAGTCTTGCCAGGCATGCCATTTGCAGAGCTGGGATAAAATCCTGATCTCTTTGCAAATAAGAGGTAAAACCCTGAGATGCACTTGGCTTCACTCCCTGGATCTTCATGCTCGTATCCCTCCTTACATAAAGCGAGCTTCGTTGTCTCACAAGAATTCACTTTGCAAGGTAGGAATTACCTTTAGCATACCCTTAGGGTACTGGAAATGGAGGATTTTCTACCATGGGAATGACCTGCCTTCCTTACAGCCCCTCTGCTTGCTGGGTCAAAACAGACTTTTGTGCTCCTTCCAATTCCGTGCCTTCCACCAACGTGAACTGCCACTAACCCATTAGCACATACTTTTCATACTTTTTGAACAAACGGAAGTTTTGGGATGAATTACACTCAGTTTTGCTGTCAGACCAATCCCAGGCACAGTGCTATCAACACAGACAAGAGAGCCCACGGATCTGCTTCATATGCCCTTAAAAATTTTCTCTGCCTTTGCACTGATAAATTACTTAATGGGCAAAACTGTGGCTTAAGTATTCCCTAGACAAGGCAGACTTTTTAAAAAGCAGCACTAGCTCGCTCTAAGAGAAAAACTATCTTTTGACTGAGAAATGCCCTCTGTGCCACTGTGTTTGGGCCTCAGTGGCTGCAGAGCTGCATGTAGGAAGTGTGAACTGGAAGTGATGCCAGAAAGGTAATGCTGTGGTCTTCCTGGCATGGAAACTTTTACTTTTGTAGCCTATGCCGAAAAAGTGCTTGATGTAATATGGTCTGGAATACACTTATATAGCCTCTGGTCAGAAACTGGCCAATTTAGATTGCTGGCTGTAGACAGTAACCAAGTAAGTAGAAACATGTCGTTTTGACTCTGATTACATAGTGTTAGTGTAATGAGATCCTGGGTGAATATGAGCTTTTTCCCCCCTCTGTAAAGAAGTTGCAGTTTTTCTCAGCAGTTCCTCTCTGCAGAAAGAGCATGCTAAGACACTGCCCATGATACAGCCCCGCACTGTGGACACACAGCATCCCATGGCAAAGCCGTCTCTAATTGGCGAGCCTATCTGCTGATCTCACCTCTGAACTCAGGGAACAAAAGAAAGCATTAATCCACATCTTCAAGAATTCAATAGTCATTGAAGTAAAAGGTCAGGTACCTAATGGGCTGTCAAATTCAGGCTGTCTATCTGCCTGTCTTCTTGGCTCCTCAAGTTCCCAGGCTTTGACTGACAGTCCTCAGCAGCTGGGTACTTTGTTTTCCTGCCAAAGCACTACTGTGAAAATTTAAGTTGGGATGACATATTCTGGCTTCATTGAAGGAGAGAGTGAAAAAAGCAGCCGTGAAAAGATACAGAGCAAGGCCTGAGAAATATATTGAGGATGCTATTTGTTGCTGTATCACTGGCACATTTTAATAGAATATAAATATACTTTCAGATGTCTGCATCATGCTTTTTGATTCAAACCTTACTATGATTGCAGTAGCATTAGGATACCTCATAGCAAGGTATGATAGTTTAACTTAGCTGGCAGCCAAACAAGACACAGCCACTCGCAGCCCCCATCCCCCCCGCCCAGGGAATCAGGGAGAGAATTGGAGGGGTAAAGGTAAGGAGACTTGTAGGTTGAGATAAGAACAATTTAATAAGTAGAGTAAAATAAAATTAAAGTAATAAGAATAATAAGAGTAATAATCATAACATATGTGATGCAGAGTACAATTGCTCACCACCCACTGATAACTATCCCAGAGGAGCGAAAAGGAATCCCGAAAGCAAAATTGCAATCCCAGAAAAGCGAGCCCGAGTGATTCCCGAGAGAACCCCCCACCTTTCCAGTCAATCCTGGTTAATATACTAAACATGATGTAATACGATATGGAATATCTTATTGACATATCCAACTGTTAGTTCTGGGTTTTACTAACTACTGCACTTTTGTTCTCCACCCCACCTTCCAGTCCTCTGCTCTTGCAAACTACCCAAGCACGGTGTCCTTGTATGTTATCAACATTCATTCTCATAACAATCCTCACTGAAACCAGAACACAGTGCTTTCTAGCTACTAAGAAGAAAATTAACCCTATCCTAGCAAAAACCAGGACACAAGGATAATTGTGTGTAAATGCCATGTGGCACCAATAAAGGTAGTGTGAATAGTTGTACACATTTCCCAGATCCTTTTCAGTGCCATATATTAAGGAGTGAGTTTGAAAACTACACCCTGGAATGCAGAAATATTGCTATGGCTCCCAGAAATTTCCAGGAGGTACAGAAAGAGGAGGGAGCCCTTTCCAGATTCGTTGGGACACGGTCTGCTGCGCATACTTGCTTTTGAACAGTCTCGTAAAACCGAAACATTTTTTTCCAAACAGATCACAGGTCACGTAAGCTTCCCAAGGGACATATTGGTTACAGATGTTTTCATGTAATAAAATATTCCACTCAACTGCAGTATTTCTAACTGATAATGCTAAAACTAAATTACCCTTGTCTAATGGTTATGTCCCCAATGTACTCCTTAACATGGAAAACACTGGCTCATTTGTTACTATTTATCCAACATAATATTTAATTTTTTATAAGAGCATGCTGCAAAGACAATGTATTTCAAGTTTGCAAGAACTGAAATGTAAGTTTGAACTTTTCAAAAATATATACTTAAAATTCATTTTTTCACATTAGTAGAATAAATTATACCGCTAAGTTTCAGCATTACGTATCAATTTGCATTTAAAAGTTATCTCATTTTTTAAACATGAGTAATTTTAATAATTTTCCAAGATTTCACTCTTGAACTTGAGATTCAAAAAAAAAAAAAAAAAAAAATCACTCCCTGATTGTGTGAATGGTACAGGGCTAATAATGAAACATGCAATTTTATTTCCTCCTATCAGAGTTGTTAGGAAAGGAAAAGTCATTGTGATGGTATCTCTTAAAATGATCAAGTAGTTCAAAATAATTAAAAAAAAAAAAAGAAAGAAAAGGGAGAGAAGGAGATCATTGTTTTCAAAATATGCTTACTATATAGCACTAACAAGGACAGCTATGAAAAAGGAAACAAAAAATTTGAAAAAGGAAACTTAACTAGTCTTCTACCGTAACAAGGAACCTCCCTCAAACCAGGGAAGCTCGTGCTGCTGTACTTTACTACGCCTCTATGAAAACTAACATCTCTGCATTTTTATTTAAAAGGTTAGAGCACTAGGCTTGAAATGTCCATTCCTCTTTGCTCTCTATATTGGATGATCGAGATCACTCCTGCTCAGATCTCAAATGCCACCATTAAGAACAATGGAACAAAGTGACTCTTGATGTGATAGCACTGTTTCTATGTTGACACTTCAAGGATAAAGTCTACTCATTTTAGTTAAGTTTCAGAGAGATGGGAAATGTAGCAGAAGCAAAGCATTCTCTGAGGAGGGAAACATAAGCTACTTCAGCAGAACTGGCATTATATTGAAATTAGAACCTGTCCATTTTTAATAAAATGTGTAAGTTACTAAAACTTGTAAGTAGGATATTTTAGATTAGATCAAAAAGACCTTATTCTCCAAACTGTACAATGTCATGATCCAGGTATTCATTACTTTAATGCTAATGTTCAGTGTTTAACATTAGTAAAATATTGTATTCTTTCCGAGTTAACTGTAATCACCAACCTTGAAAAGCAGTTTTTGCAGCTATTAAACTCAAATGCACATTTGTGCTTGGTAAAGTAAAGCATCATCACTTTGCATTTCTGTGATCAGAAGCATGCTTTAAAAACTCACTATGGGGATAAAAAAAAAAAAAAAAAAAAAAAAAAAGGAAGGAAAAATTCCCTCCCATCCCAACTGCAAGGATAATTCTGTCTCCAGCAAATCACTCAGGAAAAATGTTGTTCAGATCAATGGAGATGCTTCCTAAGTACAACAAGGGTGAATGTGACCTAAATGGCTACACAACGTTTGGTAGAGATGGACTTTGCTTGGTCCCAAGCCATGCAGCTGGAAAGCTTTACCCAGACAACATTTTCACTGTAGTCCTGCTAGTCTGCCTATCATTCTACTTCTCATAGTCGCGTTTGATTAGCTGCATATTTTTTCTGAGGCTGATGTGGTAATTAAGATTGCCAGCATGTATTGGAGGCAATCATGCTTCTCCGATGGCATTCAGAAGGGACGTCATGCAGCACATGAAACACTAAACAGCAGCCCTGCTCTCATGACTAAGGGTAACACCCAAGACAGGAATGAAGCATTGCATTGTGATCAGTCATTTAGTTTCTGAAAAAAGTGCAATCCAGTTTTTCTAAGCAGACGCTCTCATACAGAAGACAGAAGCCCAATCTGCTGATATTTGAAAAACTGTAACTGCTTTAGCAGTTTTTCAGGTGATATGACTAAGCAGCAGTATGAGCTATGCTTGCTGTGCACAACTGACTTGAAAACACACAAATCTTGCAAACTCAAATGCTCCTTTCTTCTTCTCTTTAACAGCCTCTAGCATGGTAACCACCAGCAATGTGCAGACGTAACTCCTTTGAGATCCAGCATGCTGGGAATAGGACCAGCTTTCTGAAGTCAAAATCACCTGGACTCAGCAGCAGACCTGATCTGCCAGGGTTGCCCCAGGGAGCTGTGTTCCTGCTGGTCAGCAGGATGCTGCCTATCAAGCACTGGCTACCACAGAATCTTCCACAACTTCCCCTTTTCCCTCGTTATTTTTGCCGGCTGCCACAAAAAACATCAGCTAGCTGACATTACTCCCTGGGCAGCAAATCCCTATTTATTTTAGTGCATGCAAAAAGCAGGTAGCAGCAAAAAATACAAATACACCAACCCTGAATCTCATCTATGGGAAGGGGTGTAAGCAAAGCAAAACTCTTGGGAGATTCTGCAACTCCTGACATACATATGAATGTACAGTTTGCAGGGTGAAAAGTTATTTTGAATTAATTTTTGGTATGTTTTGTGATATCTTTGTCTTGCCCTGGTTGCTTAAGGATAGCACCTAGAAAGCATAGCTAAGATGTCCAACAGTGTCATTTGTCTGTTCTCATCTGCCTCCCTTCTCCGGTCCCTGTATCTCCGCAGTCAATATCATATCCAAAACCACACACTGGCTTCCCTGAATGTTTTACCTTTCAAATAAATGCCTAATTAACTCATCCTTTATTTTAAACCATCGTATGCAGCAAAATGCTCTAATTAAAAATGGAATGTCTACTAATTTAAGCCCAAAGGTTCTGTTAAGGCAAGTTTCATGAATCCTAAAAATAGAAATGCATTCATAATTTTTTCCTCATTTTAATTAGCCTTTTTTTTTTTTTTTTTTGGCTTGAATTAAAGTATTCCTCTGCAGTATCTTCAACTGCATTGCAGTAGTAGGAACCCCATGCACAACACAGGAACTGTCAGATGAAAGATGACTTGCCTTTTTAATTCTTCCACTCAGAGTGTAAAGTGGAGGCATGCAATCCACAAAATAGAAATGTTGCAATTAAACAGGAAAGACTTCAGAAAGACGGGACTCCCACAACCAAATGGAACTTCTAGTTGATTTGTGTGTAAAGAGATCTCGGTCCTTCTCTAATCTATCGTCTTAAGTGAGGTAGAGGAAAACAGCATTGTGGCAGTCAAGGTGAAGGTAACGTGACTAATGGTATAGCAGCCAGACTAAGGGCAAGTCAGTTCGGAGTGAGCTGAAAAATATGCTCTGTGGGGCTCTTCGAACGACATTACTTATAGCAGTCACAGAATGCAAGGTCACGCTTCTTCAAATACAGGTTAAACATGTAAGCTGGTGAACTAATCTGGAAAGCAGCAACTTGAAGAATGACTTCAGGGTTACGGTGAGCCACAACTAAAACTCTGGCAGGGATGCAGCGGTTAAGAGGATTAATGAGATCTTTCAATACATGAGCTAGGAGAAGACACAAAGCAGAAAACACCCTTGTAGCACTTCAGAGGAGTACTCTCCTGTTAACGCTGGCAGAGGGGGTGCTGGGAGGAGATGCCGGAGCCAGCTCCTCCCAGCCCTGGCCACACTCTCTCTCTTCCTTCCCTCTTCCACAGTTGGGGTAGCAAGCTCAAATCTTCAGGATGAACTCATTTTACCCTCAGTTCTGGAACAGCAAAAATTCAGTTCCTCTCACATTGCTGAGATGCCTGGGACTGGTTCTGTCACTTTGTACAGCATTACTGAAATGATTACAAGCATACATGGCCACATCTGGCATCCACACTGCACAAAAGATGTTGACAAACTGGAAAGGATTCAGGATGGAGCTGCAAGGAGGATTCTCAAAAGTCAGGAAAAGATGCCCTAAAGCAAGAGCCAGAAGTAATTTAATCTATTTAGTTTCACAAAGAGAAAGTTCAGAATGGCTTGATCACAGTCCGTAAATACTTACATTAGTAAGAGACATTTAATAAAGGGCATAACAGCATACAGAGCTCAAAAATGGAACTTTGAGGCAAAATTCAGGCTAAAAATGAGGGGGAAGTGTTAGAAATAAATGCAATTAAGTCACTGAAACTTTTTACATTTGCATGCAGTAAATTTGTCATCACCTGAAGTCTTTAAAAAAATGAGATTGGATGTCTTTTTAAAATGATATTATCTAGCTCAAGCAGAACTTGCAGGCTGAGTGAAGTAGTGAATTTGTATAAGTGTATAATACTATAGCTGAGCAACCTAGATGATCATAATGCTATAAACCCATGAGCATATATTTATTTCTTGAGTGGGCCTCTGTCTGCTTTAAATTAATACACCAGCTTTGCTGAAGCCACTTTGAACTTCTAACTTGAACCTTCTGCTGTAGAAGTGATACATGTCCAGTTGTCTTCTCTTCAGACACTGTGAAGAAGCAACCCAAATATCTGAGACTAAGCAAAAGGGAATGCAGTGAATTGGAAGACAAGAAGACATCTGCAAGCTTTCAAGCAGCTCCCCTAATCCAGGAGCCTGAAAGCACTGGGATGCTTTCCAGGGGCATTTCCAAGCAACCTTGGATTGTTCCAGCATGTGGGATTAGATGGAGGGCAGGGTCTTACCAGCCAGAGCTCCTCGACCCTGGCCAACACAGTTACGCTAAGCAGGACAGTATGGGAGGTATCTTGGTATTTAAACACTTGTGGGTCACCAAACAGGTAAATAGTTTCACTAGGAGCGTGACACAGAAGAACTAGGCAAAGCAAGACAGCCTGGATATATCCAGGTTTAAGTTAGTTAAATCCTATACCTTTGAAATCCACTGCAAAATTACCGCACACTTTAGTTTAATAAAGGTATTAACATCTCAGGAGTGATATTATGTGATGGCATTTCCTAGCAATCTGTGAGCTTTAGGAATGATGCTTTTATGTGGACAGGAGACAGACTCAAAAAAGGCACATTCTCCCCTCTGGTTCAGCTCCTCTGCTGAACTGTTTGCAAATCCATAGTCCTTCTCTCTACCACCATAAGAGGAATTTACTGTTTTTATGATCTCAGGATGGAAAAATATTAATCAGAAACAGCAGCAACTATTTCTTTTTCTTCTCAAATCTGTGTGGCATTAAGTATAATTACATAAATAACTGGAATGGCAGAAACAGACAATTGTGGGCTTTGTGTGGGTATTGGAAAAGATTATACTGTTTTTATCATGTCTCTCAAATAATGGGTATCTTCCAAGTCTACTGTCAAGGAGACTGCTTGCTGCTTAAGTGATGATATGAAAATAATCTTGTAAAAATTCTGAGAGAGGGTCTTTCCACATACTTTCCACAAGGAAAGATTACTTAAATAAACCGTTTAACCTGCTATTGACCTAAAACCTAGTTACATAAATGTTTTAAAAATTACTTATCCATCTTGAGGAGATAAAAGTAATCTAGTGAAGTCAAGGATAACGTAGGAAGTCCCTTACTGATGGCTGCATTCTCTGCAGCCTCTATTAGCATATGATTTTTCTGCTGGCAAAGCAGATACAAATGAACTGCAAGAACACGGGCACGAGAGAGCTCTTCCTCTTCGTAAAGGACTGCAAAGGCACAGACACACATAAAGGAAGAGTAAAAACCTGCAAAGAGCTCTTACAATGGGAATCTCAACTGTTTTCCCTCCAGTTTTTCCATTATATACACTGCTATACCTTATTTTTAAAACCGATAGTAAAAATTACAGAGGCCATATGGAAGTTGAATACGAAGGCTGTGTCTACCAATACCTGAGCTAATGTCATCCCAAAGTCAACAAAAACAAGTGCATAAAACACTTGCTCCAGATTGTTGAACAAATGCTCAAAACCAACCGAGACAAATTATACCCAATTCAGCATGGATGTGCTAGAGATACAAAGCATTACAGGCAGCCCGTTGCAGTGTGGGCAAAGAGGACAGCATGTTTATCAAGCCTAACAAAGGCTATCCCAGAAAGGCAGACAAAGGCTTCGTCTACCAAAGGTCCTTTATTTTTAATGTCCTGGGTTTGTTGGCAGTGAGAGCGACTGCTTCACTCAGTGGGTGTAATGAGAAGAGCCTCCCGGGCATCTTGACGCTCCTCCCCTGCAATCAGGGTGGCGATGCCAGATGCAAGTTTGGAAGTCTTCAGCATTTCATCTGACAGCATAAATGTTATGTTTTTTCATGAACTGAACCAGTCATCTGCTCTGCTGCACGCTTTTGCCACCTGCTTCTATTGGGCATGTAGGATGGGATGCTTGTGTTTCAGTCAGTGGAGCTGGCATGTATGTAAGGCTCTAGCTGCTATAGTATTATCCAAACCTTTGGGGTGTTTTTGCCAAACAGATCACACCTTCAGCATTCTCCTTCCTCACTTTAAGGAAGCAGCATCTTTTCTACAGACCCAAATAACAGCCATGTGGCCCACAGCAGCGTGCTGGAAATGGTTAGGATGCTATTAATACTGTTTATGCAAGTTCAAGGGACTGCAGCTGCCCCAGGAGGTGTTTCCTGGCCATATACCTGCCCAAATGCCGCAACGCTGAAGGCTAAGACTCAATATACCATTTTTTTCCACACATGCAGATTATTTTGCCTTCTATTTCCTTTGGGAAGGTCATACTTTTTTAAAAAAACCCCCACTTCATTAATATATTCATAATCTCACCAGTCACATATATTTCCGCCTCCTGAAGTGTTAAAGGAAAAAACAAACCAGCTCTTGGTACTTCTGTCAATAAAGAGCACACTCATGATCAAAGGAATAAAAATGCTAATTATGGTGCACTCTGTAACACCTCTCTCCTGAGCCAAGTGCTCTGATTAAGTTAACCATCATGCTAATTATAATAACATTTAGCACAGCTGGGGCCAAAGAAAAGCCACCTTCTACCAGAGCATAGTTATCAGCCCCAGAACGAGATCAAGCATATTTATACCGTAATAGAAACTTGCCTATGATCCACAGAATAGCCACCACTCATTTTAAGTACTCAAAACCATGAAACCTACCACAAGGGTTTGTTGAGTTTCTTTCACCATTCAAATGTCCATTTGTAGACATTTTAAAAAACTTAGTTTTTTGTTTGGGGTTTTTTTTTTTTTTTCATTTAAAAAAAATAATAAAATGCTGGAGTCAGAAGCCTATTGCCCAGAAACTAAGTTAGTGACTCCTAAGGGAATATAAAGCAGGAGAACACATCTTTCTTAAGGGGAGCCCCTTTACTTTAGTATCACTCCTCAAAATAGCTGGTTTGTATTTACTTAGCCTCCCTGAAACTCTGAGTAGCAGCAGATGAGCAAGAAAGTTTTTCCAACATGAATTTAATAATTAACTCTGAATTAAACAAATCATCTTAACACAATGATGCAACTAAGGCTCCTCAGTGGATACGTACTTCCCAAATCCCAGGCATTTTCAGTTTATTCCTGTTTCAGTGCATAGACTCAGCAAACACCAACACCCTCATTATGGGCCACCTTCCCATTCACTTCTCATGTATTGCACTGGTTCACTTAATTATATACACACATATATATTAAGAAATACAGCACCACTTTATGTAAATTTGTAATCTTTATCTAAATTCCTTACTGCTTTGATAGGCTAGTAAAGATTTAAGTGGCTTTAATCCACTGTCTGGGCAGAGAGGCTTATTATTGCTCTGGTTTGGAAGGAAGAGAGGAGAGGGTCTTCAGAGGGAAAACCCAAAATATTGGCTGAGATGTTTGAGAAAGCAGAAAGCTGGGAACAGCACCCCTTGAAATGGTGAAGACTACTGACATCCTGTTGCCAATATCATTATCAATAAAACAAGTATCATGACACCATGTAGCATTAAACCTCTTGGACAGCAGTCAGTGCTATTTCAGGGGTCTGTGAATGAGGCTTAGAGCTGTCCATGAGGGACATCAGTCTGACACACACATAATAGAAACACAGTAATACAGAGAAAATTAAGGCATTTGAATCCTCTACTTTTTCACTGACGTCCTTGGATGTACGACCACTTAATTGAGTATAACCCCATCTGCCTCCTGCCTTCCTGGGAGTCACAGATCGTTCTAGATGTGGCTGCTTCACTCCAGCACCTCATTCTGCATCCCTTTATGTTGGGGAGGTGGACATGGGAGGAAAAACAAGGGGGGAAAGGTGATGTCTCATCATGTCCCAATCCCTCCCTCTCTTAGCTGCTAATTGGCAATGGCCAAGCCCTATGGAAAGAATCACAGTATTATAGGGTGTAAGTAAAGACTACTTACACTCTGGTAAAGAGTAATGCACAAGACTGGTTATTTGGCTGACAGGGTACTACTTGTTGCTGTGTACCATTAGGGTGAAAATACTACTTCATATTGTGTATATCTTCCACTGCTTAGGTAAGCTCAAGCATTAATTCTTATTTACTGTTTGCATTTCACACCAAATTAATTTCCACTCCATGTATGCACACTTCCAGGACAGGTGGAGAAAAGCTTATGCAGTAGATACTCATGTAACATAGTGATGTGCATAATAGGGGGGAAAAAAATGGTGGAATAAATTGCATACTATAACATTACGACAGATAGTTTCCTAGGATGACTTTATATAGGTGTTTGCATTGCCTACACCCAAAATGTTCAGGAATTGTAGGTTACATCCTGCTGTTACCTCTCCTATAACCCATTCCAAAGCACTAAGAACCTGTCAGTAGAAAATGCAAGACAAACTAAACACATCTGTCTAGTTTCTTTTTCCCGAGTTCTGATACAACAGTGCTTTTTGACTGAGAAAGAAACGTTGCTGTAAAAATCAACACTGTTACATACTACCTAATTATCTCTGTTTATCATAAAGTAATCAGAGCAGCTATTAAAGCATGGTCACCAAAATATTTTGATTTGGCTGAGTTTTAGAACATTAGTTACACAAACCTTAACTCTTGAAACAATATCAGCTAATGATATGTGCTTCCCTTGGGAGTTAAGACACTTAAAGTAAAAGGCTGATGTCTGACAAATTGGAAGTAATTTCATATTGATGTAAATTAAACAAATTTCCCAGATGTTGCTATAAGAAGAGACTCGAGGAGGTGAAATGAAAGTCACTGCTGATTCATTCAGACACTTACCATAAAGTTCCAAACAAGGAAACATTTTAAAAGGAAACTGCAAAAAAAGGAGAAATCAGAAGTGGGAAGTTTACAGTCCCACTGACAGTCTTCATCAGAGCATCTTGTAGCTCTGTATGATTTCAGAGGGAGTGGTACACGCTTGTGTATGGGAAATGCTGCACAAACACTAGAGTGAAATCAGTCTTGTTGAAAGGGTGTTGGGTAGTGAGAAGAAGCTGCCTCTCACTTCCAGGTGAGGTGAAAGAAGATGAAAAACGAGATTTGCAGGCCTATCTTTCATACTAGTTAGTTTTCAGTACTTTGCTGTGGCAGATCTCAGAGTACACCTAGGATCTGAAAATCCCAACCTCTCCCTTTAAAGTAGGTTTTCAAGTACATAGACATATATACCACTGACTTGGACAAACGTCAGGAGCTAGCAGCATCCTTGCATGAAAACCCTCAGGAATACTTTTCCTTCCCTTCTTACTCAATTATTGCCACTCTACTTGAATAACATCTCCTTCTATCATACCCCAAACTGAGTAAAGAACCCACAAGTTTAGGAGGATAAGGAGGAAAGGAAGTTTACAATCTACCCCTCTTTATTACGAGATCCCAGAGAAGCCTATATGCTCACCTCTCTCCTCTATCAGTTGCAGAGAGAAGCCCACGCACCATATGCACAAGCATGGCACTGCCTACGGACCAGCCAAGAGTGTTCTTTCTCTCAAGGTGATCATGTACTTTCCACATCCTCTGCACTTTTCTCTCTCAGCAGTATCCTCATTCAGCTCTTCATCTGGATTCCTGGAGGTATTTAGGTTACTATTCCTTCTAAATGCTGGAGATGTGGAAGAAAGAAAACACTCTCCATATCTGACTCCAGTCTTCAGTACCACTTACAGATTAGGATTTTACACTATGGATTTGCAAAACCCATTCAGATCGGAA
>NW_010303107.1:19009-19273 GCF_000700745.2 Antrostomus carolinensis
TTTGCAATTTTTGCCATTATATTTTCCTGAGCCGCGGCCCCCCCCCCGCTTTTTTTGGCATGTTTTGCTGAATTATCATCCAATAAATCAGGAAAGTTATTTTATTTAAAGCAGTGATTATGACAAGTTCATCCTCTTACTAGGATTACAGATTTTCTACAGTTTACTTGGAAATCTGTTTTAAAGTACAATAGATGTCAACTTTTCATGCCAGAATAACAAGACCATCTATTCCAAGCCGCTCTCCATCATCTTCCAACAGTC
>NW_010303108.1:0-29146 GCF_000700745.2 Antrostomus carolinensis
CTCTATTTCAGCTAAAAACCAGGACACCAGTTAAGAGAAATCCTCTTGTAGATCAGTGAGATGGTGGGGCGGCGTGGAGAGATGCAGAGAGCTGTGCTGCACGGTGATGCTGCGGCTGGGATGGGGAGCAGGGAGAGGCTGGAGAGGAGAGCTGCTCCACTACGGATTCATGATCTCCTGAGGTCCCTTCCAACCCCTACAATTCTGTGATTCTGTGTTTCTGTGATTCCTGGAGCTGAGCTGTCATCTCCCTCTCCCATACACTCCACCAAACTACAGTCATTCCTCTAATAAACTGTTGCTAAATGTGGAATACAGCAACATAATAATAGTATGTTAAGAAGCTCAGTCCCTATATTTGCCTTTCTCATTAGGTACTGTGAGATCTACTTAAGCACTTTGAGGAGCACTTAAGTACATGCCTAACTTTAAGCAGGTATTTAAGTCAAATTTATTTCAGTGGGATTCAGATATGTACCTTAGGCTAAATGTTTTTTATTCTGAATGGGGGTGGGTTCCTGTTTTGGTTATGAGGCATGTTACCAGAGCAAGTGACTTCCATTCAGATATGCATGAATTAAAGGTGAACTACTTAATTATTTGTGGGTATTTAAATATCACTGATTTGCTTGTATCATTAGCTAAGGTAAAAATGAAATTAATTTCATTCTCAACTGATTAATTCATTTTAGCCTCTCTACTAAATTCAAACACTATGATAAGGCTCTCCTAAGTGATTGTTGTGATCGGCTTACAGCTGGGTTGCACATTACCAAATGTTGCTAAACATAACAAAATGATAATAAAGCTGATACTGGTCTATAAAACAACAGTTTCCAGTTCTCATACAAATATTCCTGCAAAACCTTTGTGAGAAGCTCTGATGAAAGCATTGGGACAGTGCTTATTTCGTTTTTCACATTTTTCTGTCACTTAATTCGGCACTAGGGGTGTGTGAAACTAAGCTTGGATTAATCACTTTTTTGTTTATGTTTACATTTAGTTAACACTTGTTTGTTTATAGGTACTTTGATAGAGACAAAACTCTTCACACCAGCTTTCAGTAAGGTTTGTTGGTTTTTTTTTCAATTCCTTATAATATCCATTGATCTCACAATCCTTAATGAATTTAAGCCTCTCAGTCTCCTGGGAGGAAAGAGAGAACAAAATATTTGCCTTTTGGACAAGAGTAACATAAACCTTGTTTTTACTGAAAGCTGATCCTGTTTCTTGCTGGTAACAGCCCCGTGTTGAGAGCAGAGTTCATCGAAGCAGCCGCAGCGGTCCCTAAGTCAACCCTTACCGCCCGAGCCCATGCGAGTGCTCGCGTGTGTGAGCGTGTGCAGCCGCCCACAGGCATGTGAGTTTTTCCTTATGAAAATGTATGTGCACACCCACACGGTTTTTTTGCAATTTCACATTTGCTGGTGAGTTTTTTCCCATGAAGTGTCATCCCGTTGGGGGTTTGTTTATTTACAAGCTGTGTTCATGTTGTCCAACCTGCTGAGAAAGACAGAGGATGGCAATGATCCAGTGGGTTCTGGTGTCTCTGCCAGGCACAAAGAGGGAGAAACTTGTTCACAGAAAGACCTTAATATTCTGTCCTGACAAACTAAAAGTGTTCTGCAACCCATATCTCTGTTTAGGAAATGGATTCTGGAACTGAGAATTCAAAAATATGGGTAGTATGTAGTGTTTGCTGTTTTGTACCATGGGATTCAAACTCTGTGTTTAATAACAATACGCAAAATAGCATCTGGTATGCGTCACTAAAATAAGCTCTAGTAGAAAAATGCCGATAAACATTTTCTGTTTAAAATGTTTTCTGACTAAAAGTGGCATAAATTTTGTCTGCTCTCCATGATAATGATGATAAAGTGCTTTGATCAGACTAAAAGCTCCAGGCATCATCAAATGAAAGCAATGGGCAAGCCCAGAGTTGCAAGGGAGACGGATATCCTTCAAACATCTAAATTTCTGTCATTTCTTGCAACAGAAGAGCCACATGTGAGGCCTTCTGAAGTGGTCCAAGGATTAAAAATGTATTCCAGCTGGTTCTGACTGTTCTCAGCTGTGTGAAATCTGCTCCTCAGTGGCTGGCCACTGAAGTAATGCTCTGTGCTGCTGGTTATCTCAGTGCTTGCAGAAGGGGCACTGAAAGGGTCGCTGCATGTACAGCAGTGCGAGACCCAGCTGGAGAATGAGACACAAATTGCTTGGTCTTTCTCTGCACTGATTTCATTCATGGTGGCTACTGTACACCACAAATGTCCCTACAAGCACATGCTGTGTTGCCTGTGAGCTCAGTGCTGGTTAAAGGGGGAGTGCTTCACTGTCTCAGAGCTGATGCTACTTAGCCAGTTGTCATCAGGCACATTGAAAGTGAAAGCCCAGGTAGGTCATACCTGAGCTAAAGGGTGGTTTTCTTTAGCTGACTGTGTGTATGGCAGGTTATATATGATATAATGAATGCATTTAACCACTGTATTATGCACTGTTCCTTTTAAAGGCTGTTCTTCCCACTGCCCTAAACCCATCTCCCATACAGCCACGACTGCTTGTCCTGCCTCCCTTCCCTGTTGCAGTCACAGGTCCCACGTGTCTCAGTGAGACACACCAGTGCTGGGGGAGCTCAGCCACACAGACAACTGCTCGCCGCTACTATCTGCTGGGTGAACTGGCCATAGGGAGAGGACACGGAGCATTTCACCTGCCTTTGGAGACAGAGTGAGAGGGGGATGCAGCTCTTTGAGCCTGATTCTTCCCCTGGTGTGTGCTGGTGCAGTGATGAGCAGGGAAGCACGTGCTGCTTTGATGCTTATGCTTTAGCAAAGCATGTGTTACACTCTGCGGGAGACCAGGGAGTACACCTGTAGTAACCCGGTGGTTGGTATGAATTAGGTGCCTCGTCTACAGTGCCTTGGTTTATAGCTAGAGCCTAGTGTTGGGTAATGACTTTCTGTAGCTGTTTTGTAACTCTTGCTTATTTATTTGTCTTTTCTGTGTTTTGAACTCCCTGAGCAATACTTGGGAATGCCTAGACTTTTTAGGTAAAAATAACTTTCACTTGAAAAGCAAACAACAGCAGTGCTGAGTTTCATTTCAGCTTGTTCAAGTCTCCTTTCCCCTGTGCTTTCCTGAAATTATAAAAGGTAAGAGGGTATCAGCCCAGGAAAAAGCCAGTAAAATTTCTGATTTCAGTTGCTTTGAATCTACACTTTGGCACAGTAGTAAATTCATTTCTTCCTGAAAATTTGTGCCTTTCTATAAAGCAGAAACACTGCTTTGAAACAGTGTGAGAAGTTTAAGGCAGTAGCAGAAGCTGCTACTGCAAACTATGAGCTCAAACTTGGATTTTTCTAAATGATCATATTACAAATGATTGATTTATGATTATTTTTCAAAATATTTTGTGCCAAACTGTGTGTGGCACAATGTCTCACATGCATGTTTGCTGGTAATAGTTTGAATTTAATTGTCTTTGCTCATTGGAATATAAACCTCAGGAGCCGTGTTATTTAACATTTGCATGTTAGATATAAAATGTTCTGTCTGCAGGACTGACTTGAACCATTGTGTACTCTTAAGCCAAACAATGATTATTTTAATACAGAGGATTTGAACTGTTTCTGTTTAAGACCTACACATGAGCAGTAACCACTAGCTGCTTCACTGACTTCCCATCACATCCCAGACGTGGCGTGATGCTCTTGCTTAGTTGGAGCCCCGCAATGCTGTCTGCACAGACCTGCATCCTCATACTCTGAAACTCTACTATCATAATAAAAACAAGGTTCAGCAATTAGTTGAAACCAATCTAGCTCTGTATTAATGACAGACTAGTCCTTCTCTCTCCTGCCAGCCCTGCAGCCCTTCTGCCAGCTGTTGCCATCTGAGCCGCATTGCTGAAAGGGCTGCAGTCACCAGCTGGAGGCCGTTGGATGGTCCAACAATGCCAAGGCAGCAACTGAATCATTGCATGGCTTTCCTCAGTGCCTGCGGAGAGACACCCTGCCCTCCCCTGCCTCTGTGTCTCAAAAGAGACCTTCACAGACAGCAGCAACCTTGTGCACTTGTCCCATCCCCGCGCAAAGGGTGAAGTCACTTGCAGACCAGGAGTTCTTCTCTTTTACTATGTGATGTTGCATGGCTTTTGAAACGGCCGTGCTTGTTAATGGGTTAAATACAGTGTGCTTTATTTTTCAGCAAGTTGTTTGATTAAAAGCCTGGTATGCATCTTTGCTTTTCCTTTTATCTGTGAGTTTTTGTGCAGTCACTTACTTGTTCCAGCTCTCTGTGTGTGCACAGACCATCTGGCACAGCTCGCCTGCCCGGCAATGTGTGGAGCTTTCAGGGGGAAAAAATTATTAATCACAATCTGGATGGGCGAGGGGGTTAGGGATTGTGGTTTTATTTCAACTCCAGATTTGCCAGTTCCACAGGTAGGTAGCTCTTCAGAGAAGGTTTCTCAGCAGCCCTTTGCAGGATTGCCTGATGGGTTTGTGAGGAAAGGTGGCCAGAAATCCCGAAGGACCAAGTGGAAGGGAGGAGTTGGGAGCAGCGGTCCTTGGCGGCTCAGCCTCTGCAGTCCCTTGCTGCTGGCCCGCTCGGTGGCTGTCATGCTGCAGGAGCCTCACAGTGCTAAGGATCACGCTTTCTTTAGCACTGCTGGGCTTCAGACAGTTGTCCTTGGAACAAAATTCATTTCCCTGGGCTTTGCTCCATTTTGCAGGGTTTGGCCACTACAGACTGTCAATTTTAAGAATTTTAAGAGACATGGCTTTCCCCTCCCCCCCCTCCCCTAGTATTTTAACATCGCTTCAACAATCAACTTTTTAAAAATTGGAGTGATTATTTACAGCATAACACATGCTCGGTCCTAAAAGTAACTGAAAAGAGAAGCCTAATAGTGGTTTCTATGAACTGCCACCCGTGAAAATTTTTTGTACTTATAATCTTGTCAGGTATCTGTGCATTTTGGGAGCACATCTGTTTGCCTATGAAGGAGATCTTTTTTCCTGTGGTACATGTGGAGGCATATTACAGTTGTTGAAGGTGTTTGCCGACAGTGAATGGTGAGAGACACTGAGAAATGTTTTCTGCCTGAAGCAGCTGCCTCTGAAACGCCCATCCCTGTGCTTCCCTTCACAAACCACCGTGCACGCTTAGCAGGGAAGTCAGCAGAGAAAGTTTACCTTGGTGATGGAGGGATTATTTTTTTTTTAACTTTTAAAGAAATAAGAAACATTTATTTGTTTCCTCTGTCTGATCTCTTTTTTTTAATCATTTCTTAATTTTTTGTGATGTATCTCCAGAATAAATTGTCAGTGTGGTTTGAGTGACGTGGGGTTTTGAATGGGTCTTCAGATGTGGGAAGTGGTGACGTTTTGGAAACATTATTAATCCATAGGTCAGCAAACTTGGGTCACATCCTGGGAAAGCATCTAGTATGACTGGTAGCATCAGTAACTACATAGTGATATGAGAAATTGCCCTTGACTGACTATTAATATAAATGAAATTAACAGGCACTGAGAATTGCATCTTAGGATCTGTGTTTTGTGTTGTGAGTGGGCAGCAATCCTGCTTGTCTAATTGAGCTTCACTATATCATAGTGTTCAGAGTTCATTCATCCTACTGGGTTCTTTCTTTCTAGAGGGTTTTCCTTTTTTAGAGAGACACTGTTATTTATAGTAAGGAGCATAACATATCACAGTCATTCATGTTTTTCTCCCTGTGGAGTAGGGCAGAGGTTCAGTCCCTGTTTACAGATCTCTGCGTCTCGCTGCTCTCATACCCGTTTATTCATGTTGAAGTTGGGTATGCCAAACCCTAGATATTTGGGGCTTGAATATATTTGTTCAGTGGCTTTTAAAGCAGATTTTTTTTTTTTTCAATACATGAAAAAATGGATTTCGTGGGGATTGAGGCATCAGTTCTTTCAGGGATCTGATCTTAAAATGATGTATTGTCTAAACCCATAGATTAAATCTGGGCTTGAATCCTTGTTCACAGGCTCACTGGCCACTCTTCCTGCCAGTTCGACTTAGCCTTTTCCCAATCCCTGTTAAGAAAGCGCTGACTAAAGAGCAGGCTGAAAATCATATGTTTTAACTTTATGTTCTACTTGCAAGCTGAAGTATTTTTTGCTTTGTTTTTCTTTAAGCAGAGTCTCTGGAGACTTGTTAAACTATGAAATTGTTAGAAAAAGGCAGCCCAAAGGCTCTAGCTAGGGATATTAAATGTCCTAGGCAGCCCTAAAAGGCTGCTCAATCTCCAGCATAAAAATATAACAAGGGAGGAAAATCTGATTTTGAGTCCCCGGAAGATGACTTGAATATAATTTCTAAATTTCCAGGTATTTTTCTTGGATATCCCAATTACATGTGTGCAGAGAAACGGATGGTATTGACATTTCCATGGCAACCCATTGTAGCATTTCAGATATTGACCTGCAGGTCATAAGTTACTGAAGCAGAATATTTTTGGAAGACTGGCAAAATCTGTCAGTCTGCTGCAAAATGTACAGAAAACTGCAGAGCAAAAAAAAAATGTAGATGAGAAAACACAGGCTTTGGAATAAAGCCTGGGCTGAAAGTTAAGTGGAAGTTTTGTTTAAGACTCCACTGACAGTGGGTAACATCAAGTGACAGCCCCGAGGGGAAGGTTTCTGCCATTTTTTGGCTGTGGATCTGGCTTGTATTTGTGGCTGGATGTGTGATAGATGTGGGATGATTGTAAAAATGTTGTAGCAACTCCTATTAAGCTTTTATTGGAGGTGCTAACAGGCTTCAAGAGAGCCTCACCTGGCTGTCTTCATGCTACTGTTACACTGGCTGTTGGTGATGCTGGTGGGATGTGGGTGGGAAGGGCACATGGCTTCAATTAGTTAAGCCTTAGATCTATGTGGAGGTGTTTACTGATCCACAATAACTGATTGCCTGCTTTTCCATTTGGGACACTCTTATCGGACATCCTGAAGACAATTAAATGGTCTTCTGAGCTGCTGAAACCCTGGGGGAAAGCATGGGCAAAGGGCAGAGCGTTCCTTGCAAGAAAACCGGTGCATCTAAGCTCTGAAGATTTGCAGCAGATAAGATTGATTGCACTGGTAGGTTTTATAGTCCTTATGGGTCTCAGGTCAGACAACTGGAAAGCCTGATTGTCTCTGAAGTGATGGCGGGGCATTTCCAGGAATCTCTGGGAGAATTAATCCCTTAGCTAAAAGGCCACATTTCTTCCTTAAGATTATTTCTTTTCAGTTTTTTGAAGTTTTTAAAGGAGAGCTTGGAGTCTTTGCAATGTGAGATGGAGCTGTGCTGCCACCAAATAAATTATAGTGCCTCTTTCAAAATCCCCGTAGGCAACGCATGTTATGTGATAGCTAATTCTCACAGACCTTATATGAATGCATTTGCTGGGAACTGCCTTTGTAATAATAAATTACTGGTTGGCAAGTGGATAGGGTTCAGCCAAGCCATGCACTTGATCCCGTTCACACTGATTTTAATGGGAAAGGTTATTTAGTGAGTGAGTTTAGTCGGGGCAGAGCCAGTGCAAGGCTGTGGGAAACCGAGTGGCTGAATTTGTCTGAATTGCAAAGTGTCTTTGTCTGCCTCTGTTTTGCTTAATTATGTACCTTCTGGGTTTCATGGTTTACTTGGAGATTCATTTGAACACATTGAAACTAATCTGTAACTTGAAGTCATGTTAAGAATTGAGCATTGAGAATATGACCTGTGTATTCCTAATGATGGAGTGTGCCTGTGGACACGATGGAATGGCCCCAGGTATTCCTCATGAAGCCACACCACATGGTTCCTCGCTCTCTGACACCCCTTTTATATCTGTCAAGAGACAGCAACATCTTTCAGTGTTCAAGAAAAATTACCAGAGCCCCTTGGAAAATGTTCTTACTTCTCTTACTGTTTTACCACTGTGTTCTATGCATAGATTGTGTGCTTTTATGTGCTATTTTACAGACATTACAGTTGCAACAGATGTGCTTTCATCACTTAGCATACAAGCTTGTGGCAATGCCATGCACATTCACATTATTTGCTCAGCAGAGTCTTTTTCTGCCTTTGGCAGCTCAGCCACCATGAGATGATTTTTTTTTTTTCCCTCTTAACTTAACACTTTGTCGATACTCTTCCTCATCTCAAGAAAAACATCATTAGTTTCAACCAGTTCAACTAATTTGTTGTTAATGAACCTGATAAGAAGCTTCCAGATCATAAGTGACCAAATTATATGTCTTGGGCTTTCAGAGAAAGCTGCTTCTTTTTCTTTTTAATGAGTGCAGTCTTTCTTCTTATCACCTGGTCAGGTACGCCTTCCTCCAGTGTTTGTTACAGATGCATTCAGAGCTGGATGTAACTTTGTTAAGCTCTGTCAGTAGTAATCATGCCTCTGTTCCTTCTGGTGCTTTCTGATTAAATAATTTTCAGAATTTTCTTTGTACAGCCATCTTTTGGGATGTGCACTTCATTGTGCTTAATT
The DNA here is from genome assembly GCF_000700745.2 of Antrostomus carolinensis. Taxonomy (NCBI): domain Eukaryota; kingdom Metazoa; phylum Chordata; class Aves; order Caprimulgiformes; family Caprimulgidae; genus Antrostomus; species Antrostomus carolinensis. Next base: position 8,504 of record NW_010303108.1, read on the forward strand.
TCATTATTCCATTCATCCTTTGATTTTAATCTAATTTGCAGGACGTATGTAGTGCCTTCCTTTCCCAGAGTACTTTCCAAAAATCACTGCTCTGTGTTCATGTAGCAGGATCTTCTTCTCATACCTCTGCTCCAGTTTTCTGAAAACTGCTCAACTGATTTCAATAATTGATTGAATTAGCATTGGGCTGTTCTTCTCTATGTTTCTGTAGGTGTAGCAGTATCTTCTTTTCATACTTCTGCTCCAGTTTTCTGAAAACTGCTCAACTGATTTCAATAATTGATTGAATTAGCATTGGGCTGTTCTTCTCTATGTTTCTGTAGTTCACCAAAACTATTTCAACTCTACAGTGTAATTTTAAGTAAAATTTAAAATTTTTACTCTTCAGCTCTGCTGTTCCTGGTTTGTTCTTCCAGTTCCTCCCTTTTTTGTCTCATCCAGCTGAGCCACTTCTTTTTTTTTCTTTTTTTTTTTTTTTTTTAACAATAGTTAATTAGTCAAATTTAGGTCTTCAGGTGATATCTTGATGATTTCCATCTTTCCCAGATACCTTATTGTCTTTCTCATCTACATTTTTCAAGGAACCAGTCATACACCCTCAATATTTTGACCACTGTATACCAAGTTGTCATGTTGCATGAAGCCTTTGTTGCTCTTATTTTACTTTCTTCCAATTTGTAGTGAAATTGTTGGAAGAATTTGATATTATTGCATTAGCAGTTAGGAGAATTTCTCATTCAGAGACAAATTTGACTCAAAACACAAACCCAAGAGGCAATCCTTGTTCCCCAAATCCCCAAATATCCATTAAATCCAAGCAAAGCACCTCTCAGTTCTGTTAGAGCTGAAAGGGATAGAAACACACCTCCTCGCACACTAACTAAGATGCAAAAGCATCCTGCAGTATTTATCTCTCCTCTTTCTTCCAAAAGTCATTGTCACATGCAAATATCTTTCTCACTTCCTTTATAATAAATTGAAATAGTTCAAGTTTTTCAAAACATGTTTCAAGTTCTTTAGATGCCCAGGAGAAATTACTGTCTTCAGCCTCTATAGAAAGGATCTCAAGAAGGTGATTTTATTGTTTTCAGGATCTGAAGTGAGAATCAATAAGGCACCTACACACTTTGAAGCTCCTGGTCTGACCTCTGTATATCTGTTAGCTGCTCTCTTATTTCTCCGCTTCACAATTGCCTTAATGACAAAGCTCAGGGTAAGCCCTTGGACTTCATTTCATTTCACTTTTTGCTCTTAAAAACCACAAAGTGATTAACAGGATGTTTCAGAAACGCTGCCAAGAGCTCAGGGTGAATTTCCTCCCCTTGGAAGTGCTGAGCTTGGGCTGGAAGAGGGGGCTGCTGTGCAAATCCAGGATGGGATCTGCTCTGCCTTTGCAGAAGGGTCTAAAGACACCACACCACTGCCACAGGTGCTTCCATTCCTTGATGCTCTGGCCCGTTGGCAGGAGAAAACTTGACTGCTTAGAGTATGGACATGTAGTCCCTGTCCCTGCTGGCTGAGGGGCTCCGTTGGCTCCTGGGCAGATGGGGTGAGGACAGCAGCACAACTCACCTTATTCCTGGGGAAGAACAGCTCTGGTGCACGCTCAGTGCAGGATGGTTTCCTGCCAGGAGGATTGGTAGGCAAGGTGGAACGGCACGTAGCAGAGTGAGGAAGCGAAGAAAGAGTGCCATTTAGTGTCTGGTTGTAGAGAGAACTGTATGCTTGCAATATGTTTTGCCTTCTGCTGGCAGTCCTGGTGTGAAAAGCAGCATAGCTTAATTAAGCAGTGTCAAAAAACTCGATTCTTCCAATCTGCCTTCCAATCTGAAGTGTTGTTCTTTGCTGATTTAGCTGTATCTTGCAAGAAGTATATATCCTTAAGGCTAAATGATCAGCTTGCATGAAGAATTTCAGTGTCACCTGAATTTTGAGGCATTTAAATAGAACCAGGGCATATCTGTTAGACCTTGGGGATCATCATTCTGTCTAGGATTTTCCAAATGAGGATCTGTGTGTGCTTTGACCAAATGGAATCTGCAGTGTCCAAGCTGTGTGGGACTTAATATGCAAGATGTGTGGGACTCTGTGCATGTCCTGGACCACTGGTCCACCTACACACTGTAAACCCAGTACATACCAGTTGAGTCCTGCTTGCTGTGTATGCTGAGGAAATTCTAGAGCGTGTTCTGCACATGCGGGACAGTGCTGAAGTATGGCTCAAACTTACTGGGTACATGTGTGGCTCACTTGTTCCAGTACATTGCAGCTGCACTAGATTTATTGTGGTTATGGAGCTGGTTACCTCATGACCAGTGCTCTTCCATGAAGGAGTGGTTCAAAACACCAGTAGCTTGGTCAGACATCTGGACATCTAAGAAATGCGAGACAAACAACTAGTGTTCTCTAATTCCACCTGGGCAAAATTTCTGGGAAGATAAAGAGCAGAAGTAGGAGGAAACCTAGATGAAGAAACTAATGTCAAGACCTTAGTCTCAAGGATGTTCTGTTCTCAAGAGCTTTGTTAGGATTGTGTTTGATAAGAATCGAGTTTCAGTGGTTTTTGGATTGTGTTGTTGAACAAGATGAAGCTTTCTAACTGAAAATGAGGAATACAAAAGGAACTTGTTATTGGGTAAAGAATTTTTTCTTACTAGAATTATCTTCCCCTGAAATATGAAAGATCCTTTCCAAATGCAAAAGTTATGCAAACATGTCTGAATATAGAAGTGAAACTGGAAAGCAGTGGGTTTCTTTTGCCAGTTTTGCAGGAGGCCACCCACAAAGGTATATCTTCTTTCTTTCTGTTTCTCGTTTTGTTGTTTTTTTTTTTTTTTTTCTTTCCCCCTCTGGAAATATACAATTTTGGCCAAAATCAGAGCTTGTTTTGATTTTATAACCATTCTTATCAAAGCAGGAGTGAGTGTAGTTTGAATTTTCCAAGTCATGTATAATTAGCTGAAGGAAAAAAAAAATAAATTAAAAATGAATTTGAAAATTTAGTGCAAATGATTTATCATGAAGGCTCTAAGTTCTTGATTGCACAGACTCAGACATACCAGCCTTTCTCTATGTGAGAGTGGAGAAGCGTTCAGTCAGAGCATTTAGTTGAAGGCATTTTCCTTGTTATTAGTTGGTTTTGGCTGTATTTTTCTCCTAGCTATGAGTGTTTGATAATGGTTTGCTGAATTTAAATGAAAGTCTTGTTTTGACTTGACATTTCCAGTCTGTTTCTTGACTGTTGGTATTCCCATATTTCACTTGTCTTGAGAGGCTGTTACTTTCCATTCACTCCCTCTGACCAAATGGGCAGGAAATGTACTTAATAATTTCTGTGTAACCCAGAGAAACGCAGGATTCCCCATGGAGGGACGCTTTGCAATGGTTACAAATTATTCTTCTCTCTTTGCATCTGTGTCTCTGCCTCGTGCCGTTCTGCGTACCATCTGATGTATGATTTTTTCAGTGTAAGCAAAACCTTAGAAATGTGGTTAGAATGTGAGATGTTTATCTTCCTTTATGATTCAGAAGGCAAATACTCCAGATCTTTGAGGTCACTTGTCTAGCAGTATCAGTGTCCTCTACTCTTTGGTCCTTCAGTGAACCCCAAGCCTGTGTACCCCCACTCCCTCCTGTGCATTGTTCAGACTTAAAAGAATTCCAGAGAAAGAAATTCAACAATTTGCACTTGGAGCCTACATTGTAGTCTAAATTATCTCACTGCTTAAAATGTTTTCTCGGGTTTAGGTTTAATAATTTCTCACAATCTATCCTTTGTAGCTAACCCTCCCCCACTTTCTTCTTAAAAAAAAAATATTCCTTCCCTTCCATGTGCCAGTGTTTTCTAGACACATAAGCTGTTATCAGGTTGTCTCAGCCATCTTTCAATCAAGATGTACTTTTTAGTTCCTGTAGATGATTATTTTTTTTCTTCATCTTTATGTAAATACAAAAATCGTACTAATGTAACCTCCTGTAGTTAAAATGATGCAACGTCGCTTGTGTCGTTGTGTAACTTAGTTCTGTGGGAAGACAAATTCTGCTGGGGATAAGGCACCTTTATCCCAATACCCACACTGTTGCTTGTACTGATAATCATCATCCAGAAGGTAAGTGATCTAGGACAATAAACCAGAAGGATGCCTTTAAGTGAACAAACATTTCCACACCCTTAGAAAAATAAAGCAAATGGGTAGGCAGCTTGGCAACATAGTCATCAGCTGAGTAAATGTGTGTCCTTGAGCAGAGTTAATGTTCTGCTGTGGTTTGGTGGTGTTTGGAGTGAGGAATGACTCTTATTCATACGTTTATATTCCTGAATAAGTCTCGATGATTAAAACATCCTGACTGAGCAAGGCTGGTTTTTGTAGATTCAGAATTGGGACAAAGCAATAGTCAAATATGGAGGATGCTGTTAATCCTGCGGTGCTGTCCTGACTTCGGTGAAATTGTTTTCTTTAAGGGATACTTTTCCAGAAGTGTTGTGGATGTGTGGTGTTGGAATGACATCACATCCTGACTTTGAATTAAAAATATTTCAGAGATAATCAAACATAGTCACAAACACAAACCTTAATAATGCAAGTGCTGAATTACTGGATATATCTCATAGAGAGGCTTTTCAAGAGTTACTGAGTCAATAACTTCTCTTAACTAGGCTAGTGATGGGCCAAAACTACAAAGCCATTGACTTCATTGAGATTGCACTAAATATCTACACACAATTGAGAGGTGACTATAGTCCCACCTCTTTATTTATCCATGTGCTAGGTGCTTTCCAGAAATGGGGAGAATGTTGTTCTCTGCAAAGAGGAAAATAGGTCATTGCATGTCTGTGCTGTGGGATATACTAACCAAAACACGGGAACCGGTGCCAGAAAATTCCTAGCTAATATATCCAACCTATTTCTTTAAATGGATTCCTCAACAGTCTGCTGCAGTCCTTGCCAGTTAAATCATGAATGTCAGCGGGAACTGGTGGGAATTTAACATTATGAAAATGGAACTCTGCTGCTCAAGGTAATGAAAAATCCAGAAGCGAGTGGCACTTGCTAACATCCACATGTGTTCTCTCATCCAGCACTGCTGTGTTGCAGCAGTTTGGCGATGGGGGTAAGACTGAATCTCTGTCAAGTTCAAAGCGTTAATGTTATTCACCCAAGTGCTTTGGAAATAACTTTTTTGCTTAATAAAGTAATTGGAAAGTAAAATATTGTCAATCAGAAGTGCCACTGCGCCAAACACGGGCTCCTACGCAACAGATATTAGACAATTTGGGACAGTCAAACCTGAATGAAGTTGTGAACTTACTGGGAGCTTTCACAGAGACTCCCGTTTGGTAGGGTGTTATGGTATGCTTTTGGCATGTAAAAGTGTCTTGTGAACTTTGTTAAGCTATTCCCACATTTACTGCTCTTGGTTGGGACTGAGGTGACACTGGGTTGCAACAAGAGACAGGACTTCTGAAGGACCAGTGAATTGTCCTTGAGAATTCAAAAATCCAACAGAATTTTGAAGGAAATAGAAGGCACTGGTGGAGGGGGTGTTCACTGTGCAACTCCAGAGGTCTCCAAGGGCTAAGAGAGCAGGGGAAAAGTGTAACAAAGGAGCTGAAGATGCTCAGTACCTCACAATACCAACATTTCTCAATCTTTTTTTGTTTCTGTCTCCTATTACTCTTTTCCATGGCTCATCTTTAGCAATACCAGAAGTGTTCTTGATGTTGACATGGAATATGTATGCCCAAAAGATCAAGGTCAGCATCTCAGCAATAGTTCTGTCCTCAGACCTTCTCAGAACATGGAGTAGATCAGTGAGGCCTCCATAGAGAGAGAAAATATCAATAGGATTCTAAGGACAGGGAATATCTAAAAAATGGTCCAAAGTAATGAATCCTCTCTTGTTTCTAGAAATGGCCCAACAAAAATCTCTGTTCAGTACTATCCATCTATTAAGTTTTGGATGTTTCAATATAAGTGATCTTTTAAATATAAGTACCTTCTGGTTATCTCTGAGTACCCCATATAAGTGGCCCTCTTGCAGTGACATTGAGAACCAGCCATCAATTCGTGTACTGTCTATGGCCTCAATTCAATTGATCAATTGATCCAATTGATCTAGTTCAGTTGGAACTAGATGATCTTTAAGGTCCCCTCCAATCCTAACCATTCTATGAGAGTACTTTTCAGTATCAATATTTATTATTATTATCAATAATAAAAACCAAAATATGAATATGCAATAATGCTGTTAGTGCTACATGTGCATTTTCTCCCCGTTAAATGTTTGCATCAGGAAGTATTTGCTGAAGGGCAGGGCTGGCTGGGCGGGGCAGGCTTGGTGGCACTGATTTGGGCAGCTGCCGTCCGTGTAATCCTGGAGAAATCTGCCTAAATCCCCCAAATCAGAATTTCACGCTCCCTGCTTGAGGCAGGGTGTGAAATTTTAATTTGCACTTGTCAGTCTGAAGTAAGGGGAAAAGAGAAAGAAAGAAAGTAAAAAAAAAAAAAAAAAAGGCATATGATAAATTTCACACTTTTCCCTGAACAAAGCAACGTGGTACTTTCCTCCGGGCACCTCAATGAATCGTTACGTGGGCAGTTTGAAGCTGGCAGTTTATCTTGGGAGACAGCAGAGTTGTAAGCAGAGTGGGCAGTATCAGCTATCATTGAGTTTACATGATGCTTCCTATTATTGAACTCTGATTTAATGGTGCTAAAAATTTGCCAGACTTTATTACATTGGACTGAAGTTTTTATGTGTCAGGTCTTTGCTAGGGCCAAGTTTTGGTGGAGACTTCAGCCAGAATGGCTTTTGGCAATGCTGCTCAGGTCCTACTTGATGAAAAGAGTAAACAAGGCTCTCCAGAAGAACACCTGCTCAGGATTTGGTTTTCTTTTTGATGTCCAGAGTGTCCCTTCATGCCTTCATTCCCGATCCCTTTTCAGACCCAGCTCTGATGACTGAACTTCCTCCAGGGTTTTTCCCTGACGCTAATCACTGCTCTGCCTGAACGTTTCACAGCCATCAGTGCATCTGTTTTCATAGTCTTCTCTGAGAAGAGAGTGATTTTTCCACATCTTACGGAGGAGGGAACCAACTAACCAGTGGTTAGAGCTTAAACTTCCCTCCTACTCTGGCTGACCTGTTTGAGGCACCTTTCTTTAAGCGATTTAAACATTCAAAACACACTGACTGATGTAATGACCAGTTGCAGGCAGAAATGCTTGGGGCTTTTGAAAATCGAAAGCTGATGTTTCAAGCCAGGTGGCTACTAAATGAAGAGCACATACTTAGTGGTACCTGCAAAGGAAAATCTTTGTGGTGTGTGCGATACAGCAGAGTTCAGTTTTCCAGTGCTTCTCTGTATTCCTTCCCTAGATGCTTTTCAACACACTTCTCATCTTTTGCAACATGTAATAAAAGAAATTCCACAGAAAATTATTCACTACCCTCTTCTGATTCATGTCTACCCATGCTTATAGCTCGTGTGGTCAGAGGTTCAGTGGAAATAAAGAGGATGTGAGCATCTCATTAAAATCTATATCATAATACATAAGCGCTGGGGACCAGGGTTAAGGTTGCACAAGCATTAATTAAGGCATTTCCAGGAAGCAGTCTTCATAGTTGAGACAACCTTTGACACTGCTGCTTTAGAAATGCTATTGAAATGTTGGATTTCAATTTTTCTGTGTTAGAGAGCTGAAGGACAATCTGCACTTATTGCTGTTTCCTACTGGACTTGATATGATCTGAGGTGTTTTCTGGTGGATACTTGGGCAGTGATTGATTCCTGAAATACTTCCAGTGGGAGTTAATCTAAAGCTCAGTGAAATCATTGGTATTCTCTAGCACCAGACTGCTGGAAAAGGCCTAAATAATCCATATCTATGCTACGGGTAAGTGATATTTAATAAATGCCAGTCTTTGACTCGTTTTCCTTATTTCAAGAAATGTTGTTCTTTAAAAGGCACTGTCAAGAGACTATCCAGTAAAATGTTTAGTTATTGAGGTTTTTCTTTGCCCTGATAAATTTCTAGAAATTTTGATGACAATTGCTGCTGCAATCCTAGGGTGGGGCAGATATTTGTCTCTGAGATTTGAATTATACCAATTTACATGAAATTTCCATGATTTTAGCAGAGACTAGAATTTGCCATAAGACAGTACTTGCTTTCCACAGCCTGCATTTTGAGTGCTGTGATGAAAAGGTACTGAAAAAATAAATCATGTCTGCTGTGCTGGACAGAGTGAGGCATGTTAACATGCAGTCGTTCACTAACCGGAGTTTCAATCAGCAGTGGTTGTAAAAATTTGCTGGATTTGAGATTATGGAAACATCACTGAGCAGAAACCAGATACTGGTTGAAAAGAAGTGATAATTGAATATTTCTGAATATTCTGGTTTTGGAAAATATACTTAAATGTCTTAGCTGGTTAAAAAGGGCAAATTTTGCTTTCATAATGTAGCACACTACAACCAAACACACTGATTAAGACCCCCAATCACAGCTGTGAATGAAAACAGTTGCAAAGTAATAACATCTAGCCAGTGAAAGCAAATGTGGGCTGGATAGAGATAATTTGTTCAGCTTTATTTTTTTCTACCTCCTGTTTTGTTGCTTATAAAAAAATGAGCAACCATTAGGTGGTCTAATGCTTATGAAGAAGTGGATTTAGTTGTTCATTGAGAAAATAATATCATTCAGTGAACCTTTGGGGTAGGAGAGGGCCTTGGAGGAACTTCTCATGTGTAGGAGAAGCTATCTGTAGTAGGGGATGGTGGGATTCTGTTTTGCTCAAAGTGGTGCCCGGGGTGAGGTTCCAGCACAGCCCCAGCCGAAGAGACTGGAAGAAATGCAAGCCATGTGAGCGTGGTTATTACGTAGAGACCCTTTGAGTTTTGTTTTACAGGAAAAATAGTCCTTCTACACCTGTCCTCAAGAGTTGAAAAGGGAGCTTAATATCAGGTTTTGCTATCACTGTAATAAAAAGCACTCTGCCTAGCGCCCAGCTCTGACACACAGCCGCCCACCCTGTGTCCCTTGGCTTCCATCTTACGCAGGCAGCAAAGAAATTCATCTGGAAAAGGATTCAGAGCATCTAGGTTGATGACTTTTTCTGAATCACTGTCTGGAGATGCTTTTTTCTTTGCTGACTATTTATAGGGTCTAAGGTGAGTAGATTCCTAAACAGCTAGCTGGATCAGATGCTAAAGTTAGGCATGATGACTCACTCCGTGGATAGTGACCTAGTTTGAGTTGTCTGCAGGAGAAGGTGTGTGAGAGACATTGGGAGTGTTGTAAGGATAACAGCAGCAGTGGAGCTGGACACGTCAGGGAAATTCTACTGTATCTACATAGTGTTTTTATAGGATAAATCTTTTGTACCAACAGGTTCTAAGATGGAAAGGATTACAACAGGATGGAAAGAAGCTTATGAAAGCTAAGGTCTTGTAAATTGTACATGACTGACTTAACCTTCCTACTGGAAGTCCTGGGTGGATGGTCCTTCAGCATGGGTTGTGAAACAAATATACAGACAGGGAGATACATAAAGGGTTTCTCACTGGGGTGGGTGCATGAAGCCTGTGCAGGATTTCAACCCAAAGGTCAGTTTCCTGAAGCTACTGAGCAAAGGCCATTGATGGAGTATTACTGAAAAGACAGAAGTCAAACAGAAATCACTAGTCCCCAGCAAGGAATGAAGGCAAACCACCTCATCTCATTCTTTGAGGTGAAAATCTGCAGCTTCTCTTTCTTATTCCACACAGCTAATATTGCTGAATTAGGAAAGCTTACATAGCCAAGAGGGTAGCTTCCCTAGATGCTTGTCATATTTACCTGTAAAGAGCTACTAAAATGCTAACTGATGAGTATTGCTGGTGGATCTGGCTACATGGTGTGCAACCATTAGTTGAAGGTGAAATGAGGAGGCTTCTTACCCTGGCACCAGGTCGCTTTTAGGGACTAACACAAAGCATAGCTCACCTGTGATGCCATACAATTAATTTTACAGATCTGTTCTCTTGTGCGTGTTCTGGTGAAACAACCAGTTGACAAGTGGCAGCAGCCAGCTAAGCCCTCACCTTCTCTTTCGTTTTGCCAGAAATTGGTTTAATTTCCTTTATTTTTCTGTCTGCATTAGGGATATGTGGTTGATTTCTGAGGCCACCAGACTGGAAAATGGAGTGCACATTGCTGTATCTCCAGAATCCTTCCCTGTGTGCATGATCTGTGTGAGACAATAATGTAAGTCCATTTAGGCCTCCAAATGAGCAGCAGTGCTCTGCTAACTTATTTTGCCATGAATTTCAGTGAAGTATTTTGACTCACGTGATGCAGGTGGATATTTGGCAGTGTGGGAGGGCAGTACGGCTGTTTCCTGTGGATATGTGAAAACAAAATTTAATATTAAACATTTTTTGGTTCATTGACAGAAATGCCATTTTTAATAAAGGTCTTGTCTGTATCCCATCATATAAAATTTGCCAACCTGCTTTTGTGGTGGTTTTTCTAAAGTTAATCTATTTTTTGTGGATAAAAAATATTTTCTTCAAATAAAGCAACAGGTGTCTAGGAAATGAAATGACAGTTAAAATGGCTCTATTTTCTGTAGTTTAATTAGTGAAAATAGTTTGTTGTTCACAGAGAAAAGAGGTATGTTGGTTTTTGTGAATATTAGTATGCTGCAAGATTTGACAACTTGAATGTAGGTTACAGAGTTTCAGTTCATTAGTGATACCGAGAAAGCAATTACAGTTTCTGGGAGACAGGTAAAGTCTCCAGTGGCAGATCTTAAGGTTGTTAGCAATTGTTGCTCTGGATGGGTGAAAGACTCTTTCCTGGAGATATATATAGATATAGATATATATACACACACACATATGTATTTTCACACATACATAAAATAAAGAGAACCTCTTCAGAGAGAGGTAAATACACAAACTGACTACCAGGAGAAGAGATAAATGACTGCTTTGACTCCCTTTATTAAGGTCAATTGTGACTGCTGACTTTTTAGTGTGATAGCTGCCATTCAAGGACTAAATCTGAATTCTTCTAATCTTTTCCCACCTTCCCCATTACAGACTACAGCAACTGTGATTTTTTTTTTTTTTCGTGTTCTACATTAGAATAACTTTGAAATATGTTTGATGAGAATGGAAACTTTCTTATGCTTTGATGGAAAAAGAGGTTCCCTAGTAGACCTTTCAGGTCTGCAGGACTTTTTTGGCTGTGTACACCACTCTTCAGCTTGACATCCTACATCTCCTGCACATAAAACATGAGCCAAGCTGCAAACAGAGGCTTCCAGTAGGATAACCAGCATTCCCCATGCTGCTACAGGACAGCCCTAGAGTACAGGGCTCCTGAAGTTTTTCTCAGACTGCAAACACTGGGGTGGACAACCACAATTTTGGATTACATGGGCAGGATTTCATTACAGTATCTCAGAGCTGACACCGGGGTAGACAACCACAATTTTATGTGGGCAGGATTTCATTACAGTATCTCAGAGCTTTATTGGTGTATACACTGATCCTGTGTTTTCTGTTTCATCTGCCACAACAAAATGCTAAGCTGCATCACTTCACAAACTTTTTTTCCGTTTCTCTTTCTCCCTTCAACTCCTGAATAATCCTGAATGCCTCTTCAAATCTGAATTGAAGCAAAACAACTTCAGCTTCCTCTCTCGCGAAGGACTGCATCCTGGGATGTACTTGCGGTTGAGTCCCCTTGAGCTGTTCTTAGCACATAGTCTTTCCTCACAGAAGCAACTTCAGAACTGAGCATCTCTTACACCAGACAGTTGACTTTGGCAGACTGTGGAAGGGAAATAATATTTCATAGCCAGTTTGGCTTGCTTGAAGATTTGAGAACAAGCATCCTGATGATTTTTCCACTGAAGGCAACAGGTGGCCTATGTTTTTGAAGGTAACTGCTATGTTACAATTTTTAATACTTTGGTAAAGGCCTCATTTTCAAAAACTGCTGAGCCATGCTTGCTTGGGAAGTCTGGCTTACTGAGGACATCTCAGGCACCAAAAACCACTTGCTGCCTGAGAAGATCCTACCTGCTGAGGTTGTTTGGCTTTTGTTAGATAAAACTATTTCACCAGACATGGTGTAAGACACCAGAAAGGCTATAAATACAATTTCTTTAAGACTAAATTATAACACCATAATGACGAAGCCTACTGCCCTTTATCACAAGAAAATGAATTTTCATTTCTGTTACTAATCACACTTAAATCCATCTTGGGCCACTGGGAGGTTGTTAGGGTTTCTATTTAGGTGTTTTCTAAATGAGTTTTAAAGTACTGTAACTTTATGCTTTTCTTAACACTCTGAAATAAAAGGAGGCATAAATCAAGGCTGAATGGGCTTTAAATACACACTAGAAATAGTCTGGGATGTGTCTGACCTTTTCACAGTGGATGGAGATCTGCCTGGTGCCAAGTATTTATTTATGCCAGTGATACTGGTTTTCTAGCAAAAGATACCAGCGTGGTGGTAGGGAGGGCTGGCAGGATTTCAGCCCTAAGTGTATTAAACTGGTATCTGGCAAGACATAAAATAAATGACAGCACTTTTCAATAATGAAATTTTTGATCCCTGAAGAAAATGTCACGGTTCTCACTTGCTTTCAGTTCAGGTGTACGTACCAGATCTGGGCTGAATTATAAAAGTGGCCGAGCCCTTCCTCTTGCACTGGGATTGGGGTGAACCTGAACCAGACAGGGAAGAGACCTCCCGTCCCACCCCATCCCACCACCCAGTATTTGTAGCAGAGCTGGCACCTGATGGCTATAGGACTTTCAGCAATATATTTATCCTACATTTGCAGGAAACCTTACCTTTTTGGTCTGTATTTGAAAGCCTGACCTATTTCCCAGTGGAATCAATGAAATTTTCTGCCAGCTTTAGTAGGACCTAGATTGATTTTTAAAACTTAATAAATAAATATGCTGTTTTATTAACTGAGTGTTCCATTTTAAAAATAGGAGTGATATTTTTTCCCTGTATAACAAACAATAACATTAAATGATGCTGATGAAGTGATGATGATAAAAACTTATGTGAAAATGAGCTGAACTGCGTTTGACATTTTCCATAGTGCCTTGCAGTTCTGAAATTTTATTTGCTCATGAATAATGACATCTGAGCCTCTGACCGTATAAACCTTTAAATATAAAAGCATCATAGCAAGTTCTCTGGAACTCCATGTGTGTGCCCATGGATAAGGATGTGAGTGAGCACTGTGTAGTTTTAGACCATAATATGGCAAGAAATCCACTTTGGGATTAACTTTTTAATGTGAAGCAAGTTCTGTGCCTTTTTGAGGTCTTTGATAGGGCTTGGTGTAGGTAGTTTCCATCACAAATATATATTTCATGTATTGTATATTGTATTGTATATTATATGTTACATCTATGTGCATTAGAGGAAATATTGTGCAGGTACAAAGGATATCAGCCCTACTAGAACAAGCAAAATACTGCACAACTATCTTGTGGAAAAACTTTGCAACTTCAAAAAATGTGCTCACTTAATAGAATGGGGATTATTATAATATGTTTTACCACCATTCAGCTTTATATGAGCAAATCGAAATTGCTGAAGTGAAGAAGTAAGAATAAAACTGAATTGAGTTTGCTGGAAATGTGGCTCATCAGTGGCTGTGTGTGTTGAAGTTGGGTAAACACTTTGTGTCTTAGAATTGACTTCAGAGTAAACAAAGTGTTTATTCCTTCTGGGAAACTTTGTTGGCCTAAGGTATGGTTCACCTTATTTCAACTCATGCTCAAAATAATCTTGCAGGCCTGTTGTTGTTCTTGGAAGCTAATGGGGAAGAACATTTGCTAAGCATTGGTAATGTCAGTTAAGCCCTTAATTAGTGATGAACGAACTTCAGTTTTTCCCTGTGGTTCAATTCAGATACTGCTCAAAAGCTCAGCGATTCTCCAGGTTTTAGCCAAGTTTTTTGAAGCATCTCAAGTTTTGCCAAACTGGGTTTGTTACTCTTGTAAAGTTAAGATTTTTCTGGAATTTCTAGATTGGGACCAAGCTGTAAAATCCTCAACCATTCCCCAGCAGTGTTTTGGCACTTTGGGGTGGGGATGAGGTAGGTAGAAACAGGTGTTCTGAAGATAGAAACGTGTTTGGATCAGAGATTATAGTCTGTGTCAGCCCCATACACTTTTCTGATTTCAGGAAAATTTTAGCTCAAGTTTAGAGAAGATCAGTGTTTGCTTGTGCTCCAGCAAAGCTGCGTTCCTCCACTTTGAAAAGAAGTACATAAAGGTTTGGCTGAGCTTGTATACAATCCAAGAAGGGGACTTGGGCTCTTGGACCTGAACTGGTGGAGCACCTGGGCAGGTTTGTACGTGCTCTGTAGCAACCTAATAATGTCCAGATTTCAAATGAAAAAACAATCTACTTGTTACTTGTCATCTTAGTAAGCAAATAGTGGTCAGTCAGGGCTGGGTAGAGCTTCTCAGTTTCAGTGGTTATTTGGTGGCTTGATGAATAACTGCTTTCTGACTGTCTTCAGAGGTGGAACCAGGATGCTGGGAGGAAAGGCAGGGTTTGGTCATTTGTCTCTCTGCTGTGTCACCTAATTAAACACAGTCCCATAAATAGCACTCCTTATAGACGGTGGAACCGGCTTGCCTCCTTATCTGGAAGAGGAGTGAAAACTCATCTTTGCAGAGGCTGGGATGTCTGGAGTTAGAAAACTGCAATTAAAGCCTTGGCTTACTAAAAAAAAAAAACCCCCGAAGTGTTTCAGCTTTGTTTCAGAACTTTTCTGTGCTATGTTTTTAGCAGAGTGCTTTTTAAAGTAGGACAAAAGCCTTAGATTTGGATTGAGACGAGCAGAGCTCCCAGCGCATGACTAGGCCCCTTTCCATGTTACCTTGGCTGGCCTTTGCAACGGTTTTTTTCACGTCCTCTTATAGGAACAGAATTAAAGGTTATTTCCATTCCTGTTTCTTATCGCTTTGATCTTTTGCCAGCTCTTAACATCGCCAGCAGATTTGCTCTGGATCTGTTATTCCCATACCTACCCTCTGCCTGCGACATTCTCTGACATTTCGATTTCTGCACCACCCCTTAGTTTCTTTCTCTCCCCATTTATTCTTTGAGATTTAAAAAAAAAATTATTTATATGTTTTTCTCCTCACTGGAACAACTATACAAAGTTATTGATATTTGCATACAACTGGTACCAGATTCATGAGTCTTACCCCATGAATCCCAAAGCCATCAGACTGCTCAGAATATTTTTTACATTTTCTATCTGCTTAGCCAAAATAAATAAATAAATTATAAAAAATCTCTGTTTAATTCCTTCTGCAATACATCTTCCAGGTGGCTTTCCTCTGTGATTAAATTGTTTATTAGCTTCGGGATCTTTTCTGAAATTAGAGAGAGTCAAACCAAGGACTGGCAAAGATTAAGGCTCAGTAACAATGGTGACTTCTTTCTGTCTTTTTTTTTTGGGAGGGGGAGGAACCCAACAGCAAGAAAAGGATGTGTTTGAGAGGGGAGAGGAGGAAGAACAAGTAAAGAGATGGATAAAAAAGATAAAGAAAAGAAAAAGGAGGAAAAAGGAAAAGCTTCTCTGTTATTTTTGAGCTACTGCATGTCTGTTTCTCTGCTAGATCTGTATTTCATGGATTAAACAAAAGGATGGAGTGTGTCTGAACCTGTTGTAGCATTAAAAAATATCTTTGTCTAATGGTCTAAAGCCATGACCAGGAGGTAGGAGTCCCATACTATTCATTATCCTGCCGTTTCATCCTCCGTGTTCTCAGGCCAGTCATTAATGGCATTTATCACTCTTCTTCCCCTGCATAATATTCCTCATGGTGAGCTGGGTCTGATAAATCATGTTCGAAGAAGACAGCGCCCAAAGTGATACAATTTACAGCTTTTACCCTCTGGTGCACAAAACACAACACAACTTTGGATCCGAGTCTTTGAAGGAGGTCTGCGCAGCCAGTGGAATTAGAAATTGGTGAAATGAGTTTTCTGTTCCTTTCTGCGGGGGAAAAAAAGACACTAAACTTCTGATGATGTTGAGTTTTCTCGTGACTGTGTTCAGAATGTACCTGAAATGAATAACAGCTGGAAGATCTGCTGTTATTAAAGGAGGAGGGTAGCTAGTGGGCACCTTCAGAGAACGTGCAGTGGTGGGAGTGGGGATGTTGTGGCACTGGGCTGCTCTCCTCGGTCACCTCCCCTCCCAGAGCCACATTTTATCTCTCTGTACCGTGATGTAACGATACAAATCTCTTTTTAAAGTATTTTGGTATCTGTAGATTAAAAGGTTGGCTGCTGCAGATGTGCTTCTTAAATCTACCTGGAAGCTCAGGCAGAACACTACTGACTCCTTAAAAAATAATAAAAATCCCCAATACGGTACCACTTACACGGAACATCTCTGCTGCGGGGTGGGATGGGGCTGTCACCTGCCCTCAGGGCAGCACCCCAGGTGCTCAGAGCTCATCTTTGTGGCGGTGTCTGGGGACTCCTCCTCACTGAGACTTGTCTCTCACCCGGCACAACGACATGGCAGGGCCGGCTGAGCTGCATCTCAGTTGATTTAGGAGTGAGATTTAAGACTCGCTGTCTAGACATTCTCTGCGGTGGATTTTCAGCTTCAGACTTAACGTGTTCCGTTTTTCCAAAGTGATTCAAATTGACTGACCTTCAGGGCCTGTTTAAAAAAAAAAGAGTAATCTGTCATTTCTAGAAGTTTTAGTGATATTTCTTTTATGTATTTGTAATAAATGGCTTTAGCCTTCTCTTCTGTCTTGTTTATTCTTATCTTAATTCAATCCCTTAAATTTATACTATCTCCTGTTGTAAAGTCAGTGTTCAGGATCTTGTTCAATATTATGATGAATATAAAAATCAGTTGCTTTTGGAACGCTCTTGCTGACGGATACACGAGTATTCAGGTCTTAGAAGAATTTATCCCCTGCTTCTATAGCAAAATAAAAGAAAGTTTGTGGCCACATAGGTTTGGATTCAGGTATCTGGCTTGGGAAACAGTGCCGAACATGAATTGCTGTTGCTCTTTGGGTAAATGCAAGTTTTGTTGAAATGATCATTAAACAGAGACTGAGGTCTTCCACGGCTCTGCTTGCTGACGAGTCGGTCTAGCTACCTGGTTTTGGCAGAACGAACCTGTGGCTTCACGAAAGATGTTTTAATGGCAATGTCTCATAGCAGAGATTAACAAACTTTCACACAGACAGTTTTGCTTCATGGCGATGGCTGTGTGTGTGCCTCTCCCAGGGCTCGTTACCCTCCGTGCAGAATACACCCTCTGTTACTGCACTTAACTGTGGGCCATTCCCACACTGCACAAAACAAAATGCTTATGCTGTTACTGAGCCAACTTTTAGTTATATGGGGTTGGGGTAACACAGGATATATTCCTGGTTTTAAATAGTGTCTCATTAGCCATGCAGACAGCATCTTTCTGCATTTCGGGGTGGTTAAGTTTAACCTTGTTTGGTTTTGTTTGTTTGTTTGTTTGTTTTCCTAGCACCAATTTAACTGACATTGGTTAATCCCAACTTTGATAGAGAAGAATCAGAGTAATTTTTGATTGGGAATACCATATTGCCAAAAAAGACTGTATATTGAAATTGCGATTGGGAGTAATCTAAAAACATAATATATTTTAGGGGTGATGGAATTATCCCTAAATGAGGAGTAAAAAAAATGAGGAACATCTGATAATGAGGTTAAACTCAAAGAAATCCAAGCAAGTAAAGACACAGAAATATAAAGGAGGCATAAAACATATATTTTCCTGTTGGAACAGTACTTCAAAAAGATGAGAGATCTCTGTTGTGAGGTGCCACCTGCCCCTTTGCTTGGAACTGCTGCTCTGATACTCACCTTGAGCAACGAGAGGGGAATGCTTCTACAAAGCAAGCCTGGCATCCTGCTGAGCATCCGCTTCCCAGGTATCTGGAGGTGGCTCGTTATGCCGAGGGCTTTGTCCTGGACAGTGGTGAAGTGTTGGGCCGGTGACAGGTTAGAATTTGTGGCACTTGATGTCCTGTCCTGTACAGCTGGGAGTACATCAGAGATTTCTGTGCTGTGGGGGAACTTCAGCCTTTCCTAGGGATGTGGGTTTGTCTTGGAATTGCCTCCAGCAGCAGCAGCAGTGATGATGATGTCCATAGGGCTGCTCATCAGTCTGTGGCAGACTGCTGTATAAAGGAGGTCAGTGTGATTAGAAGTGTTTGCTTTAGTTCTTCTATGAGGAGGCTTTTGTCTTTGAAGAGTAACAGAGGGAAATAGCCCTTCATATTTATTAAATAAAATAAATAAAAAATGGCATAAGATGTGAGTTCTGTGTAAGTGGGAAGGCTGAAGAGAACAGCGCAATTTTTCAGTCAGTAAAAACAAATACCTGGTGTTTATATGTGGTGCTGAGGCTCTTGGAGGGCCAATTTTTTGATTAATTTAGAATTGTAAATGAAAAAATAGATTTGCTTCTACGTTCTCAGGGCAGGATGCTATTCTTAGAAATTAAGTTCTGTAACTTTGGGCATGACATACTGTATCCTTCATATGAAGATGGCTGGAGCTTCTCTCCGAGTGTAAGACTTGGCTCAGCCTAACCTGTGGGATCACAGCTGTGACCTCTGAAGTGTCCCCTGGACTGGGCAGGTATGCACGGCATGCAGCACAGCAGACCCCTAAACCATTAATTCATTTGCCTTTTGCCAAGCCTGGGAAGGTTTATTGCTGTTTCCTTGTGCTGGGAATAAAGCACATCCGTATTGCCTGGGTTTCAGAATTTTGCTGAAATTTCCTTTTAATGGTTAAAGAAGAGAGAAGCTTCACTTGTTTAATTTACTGACTTACATTCCAGGATTCTGAATGTTCCTCCAGCTTCCAGCGATTAAATAGAAGTTCTGGTGTCTGGACAGACCCAAGGGACCCGGCTGTGCTTTTATGGGCACAAAGTTCTCTCCTACAATGTGCTCTGATAAATAGCCATTGTGTTGCTTGCTCTTTTCGCATTACCAGGAGTTCCACAAGAGCATCGCTCTGCAGTGAGCTGGAATCGAGCTTTGAAATAATCTGCTTGGCGAGATTTGAAATGGTATTTAAAAAATAGTGGGACATTGATTGTGAGCTGTCTGCCTCTTCTTAGCAAGTTAGAAGCAAAGATCATGGTTGGAGTTTTGAGATGACTTGTCTTTTGAGTTTGAGATGAATAAAACAGCATGTTGATTGAGCTCCAAGTGTACTAACAAAACACTGTTCTGGTGGTCTTGGAAAGCAAAAATGCGAGATAAATACCTCACAGTTCTCTCAGCGACAGGATTATCTCTGGCACAGCTGATGTCTGCTTAATAATGCTTGTGCTCTTAGTTGTGTTTTGGTTATTTTGCAAAGATTAGGATGAAATGGTGGCTCTCTAAATTAGTGGGAAAATCTCTTATTAGTGACAGGAGTTGAAAATATGCTTGTAAATTTTGGAGTGGAGATTTTGTTTAAGGACTAGTACTAAACTGGGTGCGAGACAGGACCTGGACAAGAGGAAGGAAGAGAAATGTGAAATGCCTTAAGGGAACCAGAAAGGCTGAACAGCCTATGAACATCTCTGTGATGTTGTCCCCATATACTTTTCTACTGCAGAAAGTGTATTTAATATATGGCAGCATTATCAGCTTTTTGCATCTGTCTTTTTCTCTCTTGTGCAGTTTTATCCTGCATGTCAAGCATCGCTCCAGAATCTCAGTGTGTTAAATGGTCAAGGTATTAGATGGTGACTTAGATCTCTACATGAAGAATATTCAGCTATATCTGCCTGCAGACGATTGAGTTATATTTTTATTAGCTAGTAAAAGAAAAAGATGGTTAACAGAATTGTGGATATTTTCCACTGACACATAGTTTCAGTGTGACTGCAGCTCCCGCTGTATGATGTCTGAAATGGCTTTAGTGTGTTTTTTTGTCTCTCTTGCTCCACTGAGCACATACCCACTTCTCAGAATTATTGACAAGGTTTCTTCAATTCACCCACA
The DNA here is from genome assembly GCF_000700745.2 of Antrostomus carolinensis. NCBI lineage: Eukaryota > Metazoa > Chordata > Aves > Caprimulgiformes > Caprimulgidae > Antrostomus > Antrostomus carolinensis. The sequence continues at coordinate 28,572 of NW_010303108.1, forward strand.
CACATTTGGATTATTTTTTCACTAGTCTCCATGGTAAATAACAGAACTAAGGGCTTTGGCTGAATGGAAGCTGGAAGAACAATGCAAAAACATCTGTGCTGCTTGCACACAATATTTGATAATCTCTTCTCTCTAGGTATCAAAAATTTGTGACAGCTGTGAAGGTCCTACAGTTCCTTCAGCGTAACTAAAAGATTAAAAACCCCAAAAGGCTGGAATTGTATTTAGAGCAGTCTCATCCAAGAGACTTTCTGAAGGCAACTGCTGTGGAAAAAATGTAAATGCTTTTTTATGATATTTTATGAAACAGGACTAGAAAGAAGTTATGCTGGGACTCTGAGAAATTAAAGCTCTCTCTTACTTGCTGTCGGTTGTCATCCTAACATCTCCCTGTCCCTGGAAATTTGCTACTTTAAACACTGCTGTGCTGTGGGAAGAGGAGCCAGCAAGATAGAGGAGGGCTGAAATCCATGCTGGTGTACAGAAGTCACCACGGGATATTGCAGTCACCTGGGCAGTTTGGAGACTTTCATCTCTAACCCGAAGAATCAGAAATACCGTGGAGAACAGCTGCT
>NW_010303108.1:29173-37333 GCF_000700745.2 Antrostomus carolinensis
GTCTCCTCTCATCCGGTGAGGCAGGTCAGACTCTGGTGTGGTGGTTCAATGCATAGAAGGGTGCAGGAAGCTCCGTTTGCTGTGTGCCACCTTACTGTGGTGGACCCTCAGGGGGATCACTGGGCTGGTTTTAGGAGATGTCAGGTCCAATGGACACCACCTTACTAGAGCTGATCACCTGAATTATGCCTTGTGCAGTTTTTGTTCCTTGTTTCTAGTGTGGAAACCAGGTGAGAAAAACATTTATTGAATGTGACTGCTTCAGTGTGTCATTGCATCTTACCCGTTTGTAAGAGATTGTGTGTGATATGCCGTAGATAAAAATATACAATAATGGTTTATGTGGGGTTTTTATTGATATGGGTAATAAACTCACTGGAAAATGTGGTTTTAATTACCCAGAACATCCATTAATGCAGAGAACAGGATAAGAAAGGTAACTCAAGTCCATCTGAAGGCTTCTTGGGGTGGTGGGGCTCCTGGGTTGTGTAGGAAGGGTGCTTGGTGTCCTGCCTAATTTATAGCCAGCCCAAAGCTGGGCAAGGCTGGGGACAAGTCCACAGGTGCTGTGGGAGGTCTGGGAAAGCTGGTTTCTCTCTTTTGGGTGCCCCACGTTGCTCTCTCAAAGCAGAGGGTTCCTCTGACCCATGCCCGGTGGCACAGAGGCTCTAGGTGTGATCATCTCCCGGCTGCTGGCATCCTGTTCTTCTGAAAGGCCAGCTGATTAATGTGAAATTTGCTGTTATTTGATATACAGCATCTTCTAACAAAGTCCAAAGAAAGATGTGGTGAAAGGTTTATATGTAAGTAATTATAATGCTGCAGTATTCAGTGCAGGCAGAAATTAATATATGAGGTGAAAATGTCAAAATAAAAGGTCAGGAAAGTGAATTACAAAGAAAGTTGAACATTAGCTAAGGGGCTGTGTTTGTTGGCAGAAGCTCCCTCCAGTATAAAAAAGGTTAGGAAGGGGGCTTCTAAAGACTGAGTATTTCACACACAATTAAAATTCTGTATCGGTTATCTGGAAGAGTCATGTTGCATGGTTAAACTAGGACAATTAATATAATGAAAAATTCATGTTTATAGCTTCTGGCTTTTGCTGTGGGAAACTTCATAAGCCAAAAGTGACCCTTTCCTTTAGAGGTGATTCCAAGAGCTCCACAGGACATAGGTGGGGCAAGGAAAATTATTTAAAGAAAACAGAGAATTCTTAAAAGAGTAGCCATCAACTATAAACACAACTGAGAAATGTTTAATAATAATGTTCTTCATAATAAACCAAGCTATCCCTTTATATAAGGAGGGTAGCCATGCAGCATTAAATAATGACTTAGTAGGGCTGAGAGCAGTGGAATCACCTTTTCTATTTTAGCAATAAGCAATAATAATAAATTGTATAGGAGGATGCTACAAAAAAAGTGTTGGAGGAAATGCACTATGATCGATTTTTCAGAATTAAACTGTACAGACATATTGAATCAATGAGCTCTTTGTGCTTAAAGCTTCACCTACTGCGGCTGCTGAAATTGGAAATTTATGTTGTCAAAAAAATTGTAATAGCTATAAATTGCTACGCTGTTGTCTTTTAAAGTTAATCCACTTGCTTCCAGTATGAAACTGATTGTTTTCTGGTTTTCATAAGTTGCCTTGTAGATTGAGTGAGTCATCTGAATTGCTGGTTTTCCTTCCAGCAGAGATTTGCTATTAAAGCTGTTTTCCTAACTGTATGTAGATTTCAAGGATTATTCATTCATTTACTTAATGTATTGTCCCAAATTATTTATGCAAAGTAATGCAATTTAATGGTGGAGTTATTGATCATTTTTGCTTTTGTAAATGTACTTTAAGGAGGCAGATTAAGTGAATTTTAACAAAAAATCTCAAGTTAAGTACTAAAAGGATTTCTTTTTTGGCAAGTTTCTGTAGGAAGCGTGTGCTCTAGACCTTGCATAACCTGGCACGGATCGATGGCATCTGGTGATGCACTGACTTTTGGGGATGCTGCACTAGCAAAGTAACTGTGTGTGGTATTCTGCTTGGAAGACCAAAAGTGACTCTTTTCCTGAGGTGCACAGAAACCTCTTGCACATAGTATTCACTTTTGTCCCTCTTTATTGATATTTGTACCCAATTCGTCATTAATTTTTAACACAGATGCACTGTATGCAATGTAAGAAATCTATGTCTTCTACCTAGATGATCTCAATAGGTCTTCTGGCTGCAGTGAGTCTGTATCCTGCCTGTGTAATGGAAGTGCTGCCCACAAACCACAGATGTCAATACCGAGTCTTGCCTGTGGTTTCACACCAGTTGCATGTACAAGGTCCAAATCCAAAATGGATGTGCCCATGTATTTACTGTGGTGTAATTCATTTGTCTCACACAGAGTTTCCTGTTCTAGACCACTGTGAATGACTGTAACTACTCTTATTAGATCCATTGCTCCATAAAATAGTATCCCCTGTTTTTTTTCATCTATTTTATGGAGGCAAAGTTTGGCCATGTCTATAACTCTCCTCCTTCCCCCATTTTTCTGTCATTTGTCTCTCCTCTACTGCCCCAGCATCCTAACTATCTGCCCCCACATTGGTGTCCTCAGCCAACCAACCACCACCAGCAGGCGTTAAGGGCAGGTAGTAGCGTGCAAGAAGTTTCTTGTATTATTAAAACATTTGTTTTAATGAAAAGCATTTTTTTCTCTTCAGCTACACGTGTGTTACATGAATGGAATAGCTGTGGTGTGACCTGCTAGGTTTTTGTTGCCTGACATTCCTTGGGCTAGGTTGCAGTGAAGGAATTTTTTGATGGAATGGGTCAGTTGTGGGTGTTGTTCTCCTGTGGAAAAATGACTTTGCAGAGATGACATTGTGGACTTCCATATGCATTGCTGTGGAAATGCTGCCAGATTTCATTGTGCTGTTAGAAATAGAGCATTTCTTTGAGCGCTGAGCTATGCAAAGTTGAGCTTGGATCACAAAATCAAGTTGCTTTCTCTTCTGCTCACTCATCAGCAACAACAAAGTCTTGTACTTAGAATTTAGGTAATAATCTTGTTACATCAGTCCAAATACAACCCATTTTTCCATAGCTATCCTGATCCTGGCATAAAGCAAAACTCCAGTGTTAATTATGAACAGAAGTAGGTCAGCTACAAAACACAGCTAGAAACAAAGGCATGACTTAAAATATCTTTTTAAATCAGGCGAGGGATAAGTGTAAATCCTAAATCTCCTTAAATTGTTTTTTGACAAGATTAATAAACCTGTGCCTTACATCACCTTGCTCACCTTCTTTGGATGTTATATGCTCTGTGTCAGGCTGCTGGGGCCAAGGATGCTGCTGCTGTTGTGTTATAGCCGCAGTGATGTCTCTGTTGGCTGGAGTTTTGGAGAGTGTGATTCAGTCGCTGTCCTTTGACTATTCCCAGTGTCACAAAGTCACCTTTTCCAGAGCAGTTCACCTCCAAGAGAAGGTGTTTCCTTCAAGTGCCGAGGCACTCTGTGCTGAGGTCTACCTGCCCCTAACAGTAGGTCTGACATTGATTTAAGAGGAGGGGACCAGTTTGGGAAGGGGAATGGACTCATTGAGTGTTGGGGTTTTTAAAAGCTTTTTATGGAACTTCTGAATCTAAAACTGCAACATGAAAAAATTAGTTATCAAATGTTAATGTCTTTGATATGAGTCCCTTAGATACGAAATGTGGAAATGATTCCATGTACATGCTTCTGTTATTTAAATCATAAGCAGAATCAATATTTCTGGGCCACCTTCTCTTTTAGCAACTTAAATAAACCTTCCTGTGATAAGACCTGCTCTGAACACATCTTCTTTAGATTTTACTGAGATGTTCTTCACCACAATCTTCTACTTCAGTAACTGTAGTGAAGTGCTCAACATCTCAGGATCTCTGTTTGGGGAGAGGCATGGTGGCCGGTCCAATAACTCATTTCTAGTTGCTTATTTTTTGTGTGCTGTCTTTCTGCAGATACAAACCTATCTTATCTTTTTCATTTTGCTTATCATTATTGCTGTTTAATGACAGATGATCCAAGGGAATACACAAAATGAAGAAATCTTGGAAACTTCTCCTCAGGGTGCTGTGGAGAGTGTATACGGGAATGCACAGTTTAATTAAGACTACCTGGCAGACATTCAGGCAAGGGAGGTCATGCTTAAGTAATTTGCTAGAGTTGTTTGAGGATAGAACTGCCACAAGAGATCAGGGGAAGTCGGTAGATGTGGTATATTTAAATTTTGAAGGAGGTTTCTGCATCCAGAATGAGTGTCCATGCTGTGGCCTGGCAGAAGAAGCACAGGGCAGTGGCAGGGTGGGCACCACATGCAGGACCAGGTCCACTGGGAAGTGGCATAGGAATCTTATGTGCTGTCACACCCGTGTTACTGTTGGGGAAGATGCAGTATTGGAAGTAATACATCATGAAGTAGGACAGCTGAGGAAGCGGAGAGCATCCGTGGACATCAGTAGAAGAGGGTGCCAGTGGAAGCCGTGGAGACTGGAGACAAGGCCACCTGCTAACCATGGCATGCTGCCTGCTCCCCTCCTGGTGTCTGCTGCCTGCCCCACACAAGAAGCTGAGTGTTTCTGTCTCATCCTGGTGCCCAGGGGCTGGCCCTGCTTGGTGGCTGCCAGAGCCCCTTGGGGAAGGGATCTGGGCAATCCCACCCTGCCTGGGATGTACACAGGTGGCCAGGGGAGGAACAGAGCACCTGGGTGGGGAAGGAAGGATGTGTGATGTGTAGTGGGAATTATCTATACTGTAACTAGACTTCCTGGCCTGTCTCTGTGCTGTGCATCAGTGGTGTGCTCAGGTGTGTAGAGGTACGGGAACACCTTAGGATGCTCACGCTGAGAGCCAACGGTCACTCCCGCTCAGAACCAGAGTGATTAACTCATGTGTGCTAATGCAGCCAGCCAGGAAAGCCCCCTCTCCCTTGGAAAACCAGAAATGAAGCAAATGGAGAGTGAAGACACATTGTGGTGTATATAAACATTTTATCCAGGTGTTTGTGCTGCATATCTATGGAGTAGGTTTAATCGTACATAGCAGGGAATTGTGCGAGAACTATGCGGGAGGATTAACCTTGATTTAATGGGAACAATTTTTTTATTGCTTTTAAACAAATTGACAGGTTAGTGCTGGCTCCTCAGACATGGCAGCACTCCTGCTAAGTCTGAATGACAGAAGATTTGAGTGGTTTCAGCATTAAAACATCCAGAGAGGCTTTTCCACAGCCCTGGACCCAGTCGATATGATGCTAAGAGGCCCCCAACTTCCCAAATCTCAGAAGGGCTGCAAAGTTAAGCACAGTGTTCCTCAGCTTTGAGTTTAAACTTTTAAATCCCAACCTGCCAAGCAGTCAGAATGGGCCTCTTCTGAAGCTGAATTACATTTAGCATATGATTTTGTTAGATGAGACTTTTCTCAGCCATGTCAGGCATGAAAGACTGAGGATAAATAATGTGTTTAAAAGCTGCATATAACTGCTGTCTGTAAAACAATGTGTTGCTCTGAAATTGCCAATTAGGGCTCCTGTTCATTTTGTTGTCGAAGAAAGACATGTGCTCTGACAGTTTATATTTTTTTTTTTTTTTCTTTTTTTTTAAATTCAGATTAGGAAATAGAAAATCCCGGTTGTTTCTCACATTTCTAATTGACATTCTAAAGAGGCACATTCAATGCAGAGATGTGCATGAGCTACTGAGTTTTATTGGGTTTTAGTTATGGCTAATAAAACCCATTTTCTGCACAGTTATTTAATTTGCATCTGTAATTGCTGCAGTTGTACATAAATTAGACATGCAATCGGAAGCCTAATTCGGCTTGTCTGCTCCTTATGCTACATCCATAATTACAGAGCCGTGCTAACTTCGTGTTAGGAAGCAGAGATTTACAGAAGTTTGAGGAAGCAGTTGGCTCCAGGGGAAAAAAAAAAAGGCTTGTTGCTATCAGTTGCTTACGTGATGGTTCTACCTAAAGCCCAGGCAGGACTGGAAGCACCTCATGATAACTCAGAGTGTAAAACTCAGGGCTTTAACACCGCTCCTTCCTTTACAATTACCTGCCAATCCACTGGCTGCTTAGGTTTCCTAGAGGAAACTTTCATTCCTGGCAGATGTTCAGTCAGCTCTGCCCTGCATTATCCAGAACCTGTGGAAGATGAGCTGCTTGTGCAGGAGAGCGTGAAACCACCAGTGGTCAGTGGCCCCCATGCCGGGAGCTGGGCACTGCTTCCTTGTCTCTTGGTTCTTTCTCTCTACTCACTCCCCTATTCTTCACAAATATGTATTTTCAGACTTTTGTGCCATCAGTGCCTCTTTTTTTGCCTCTTTTCTTACAGTTCTTCACTGGTGTTTCCATCCATGGTCCAGCACTTGGAAGCACATTGAATGTCTCTTCCCAAAGCCCTCTGGCTGCGTTGTCATATTCTACGTGTATCTGCCAAACAGAACAACTCTTCTCCCCAAACAATCCTCTGCCCCCTCATACACGCATTTTGTCATGAACCTTTTCCTTGCCCAGATGGTTATCTACAGAACCTGTTGAGATTTTGCCATCACTTGTCTTTGGGGAAGAGTGTTGGCTTTCTGGAGATTATTCTGAGTTGGAAGGAGAAGGTGGAAATATGGCTCTGTTGAAGTTAAGCTGCTGATACCAGTGGGGCATGATATTTATCCCAGGCTTCTGGACTTGTTTTTGGCCTTGTTGAGATAGCTCTAGGTAACGTCTGGATTGAGCAAGATCCATGCCTGGAAGACTGGGAAACAAAGAGAGAGGAGCTGCATTTGCAGCTGAATGAGAAAGTACATTTTTGCCCTCTCTTTGCCTTGACTAATGGCCACAGAGAGTTTCTGCAACAGGCGTCAGTCTCGCTGGATGAATTTAGGACATATCTGCAAGGCCACATGCTGTATTCTATAGGCTTTTTTTTTTTAATCTTTTCACAAAGAAAGAAGTTCAATCAGTTGCCTTAGTTTCTGTGTCGTGAGACTTCAAATGGACCTGAAATTTGTGATATTAAGAAAAAATCCTGGCAGGTTAATGCTTCAGACATTTTATTCTTTGCTGATTTTCCTTGTAGTTAAGGTCATGCAAATACTGATGTTCTCCTTTGTCTCCCAGACCATTGCTTGGCTTTCTAGATGAGCTTTTAAAATGCAATTTAGTGGAATTTTGCCTGAAAATGTTTAGACCCCCAACCCTGGTCCAAGCCCACAGCTGTGGCTCAGCCAGAAGAGGCAGCTGAAACTCATCCAATGTGTGATGGTTGCTGCACTAACTTCATACTGCAGTTTGACACTCCTGCTTTGTGGTTTCACCTTTACCAGGCTTTTCCCTTTGTCAGCTGCTTTGCTTCACTTCTTTTCACGCTGTGAGGTTTTTTCATTGTGGTGGGGAATGTTTTGGTTTGTTTTCTTGCACCCCCATCAACAGTGCAGCTGGCTGCTCAGAATCAGGATTTCCTGATTTTTATCAAGGCTGAGAAATGTTGCTGAAGACTTGGATAATGATTTCCCATTCAAATGGACTTTTTGGGTCAAGAAGTAGGTGATAGCTTCAAACTGGACAGTCTCTGCAGAAACCAAGCTCTTGGGCTAGAGGTTGAGAATCTCCCTCATGCTGCCTGGTTGTGCCAGTCCTTTGGCAAGGTGCAGCCTTTCAGCTCTTTCTGTGAACTTACTCCTTTAATGCACGTTGTACTTCAGACACCCAAGGCATGGACTAACTTTGCAACTTTTGCAACTTCACAAGCTAGAGCTGGCTTCTGTCACTGGAAGATAAACACCCCCAGGTTCTGGCATGGTTGCATGTCCTCCTCTCCTCCTCTCTGCTGCAGCCTGAGCTGGTTGGGCACTTTAATATTGTGGAATATATGTTCACTGAAATGAAACATGAGTCCTTGCTCCATTTTATTTTATTTTATTTTTACCCCTCAAAAAGCCCGTGGTTCCATTTGAAAATAATTTCAAAACAATCAAAACTTGGTTTTGGTGAACCAGTTATTCAGCAAAATGTAAGAGTCGCCCAGCTGCACTGCAGTATTTCAGACTAAGGCACCTTGAACTAAAACCAGACTGTAAGAAACCTTTCTGAATGCTTCAGAAATTTTAGAGAAGATTAGACAGAAATAGATTGG
>NW_010303108.1:37367-68742 GCF_000700745.2 Antrostomus carolinensis
AGAGAAGTATAGGAAAGGTCAAATGGAAAACTTTGCACTGAAGGCAGCCTGGAGCTCAGATGAAGATAAGCTGGAGAACCAGGCAATGAGAGCACCTAGATACCATCAACCCTCTGCTTTCTTTTGAAGCTCAGTGGATAGGAACAACTGTTGATATAATTTTTCTAATAAAGTTGAAACCAGTGAGAAAGTGATGGGTATTGATTAGTGTCAGCTTCAATAAATACATGTCCAGCTCCCACACTGCAGAAGATCATAGAGAGTCCTGCAAGTCCAAAATAATTGTTGAAGACTCGGGGGGGAGCTTCCAGGGCACTAAAGCCAAATGGAGTCTTTATTGACTGTGGTGCTTTCACATCTTTTTCTTATTACATGATTGAATAGCACTGTTGTCAGACAAGTCAATGCTGATTTGTCCAACTTTCAAAAACGTTACTTTTCAGCACTGATTTATGGTCTCAGATCTGCGTGAACAGATACTTTAGGTGGACTGAAGGTATTTGTGGTACTCGTGTTACTGAGGAGACAGGTAGGAAGCTATGCTCTTAGGGTACAGTGGTCTGTTGAAGAGACCCTGGCACCCAAAAGGTGCCTTCTTCAGCTACCAGAAGATAGTACCATTCCCTCCAGCCTTGCTTCTTCCCCCATGCTACAAGGTGTCACTTTATTTCTTCAAACTAAGTTCAGTTAGTATTTAGCTTTGCTGTTTAGCTTTGTAGACTTCTTTTCTTTTTGGGATTATGGGAGAATATAAAGAATTACTCTGTTGAACAACCAAAGGAATAATCTTCTCTTGCTCAGCAACAACTGAAAGAGTCTGTTCTGACTTCAGATGAGAGGACCATGCTACTACTTCTGCTAGCACAATGTGCCTTAATAATTAATATTTTCAGTGTCTGTGTGATCAGTATTTTTATCTAAACATTTAGGTTTTTGAAGGATAAAGAAGATGGATAAACTCATGGAGAGCTTTTTACCTTTTGGTTCCTCTAATGAAACATAAACTCTCGTGTTATAGCCGATGATTTGTGGAAGTTTTTTGTATTTGTTCCATCTCTTCCTATGGTCATTGTTTAACTAATCACAGGCTTTTTTAGAATCAAGTAAAGTAGGAGCGGCTCGGTTAGCCAATTCTTAACTAGGTAGAAACAATGATAGAATTCCACTAATCCAAGTCCAGTACTTAGATAAAACCTGTAACTCATTGCACAAAGTCAGATCTTGAGTGACTCCATTTTTACCAGTTTTAGACAGAATGTGTTAGTTACTGGTAGCCTTTACTACTTATGGCAGCCTTTACTACCTGTTGATAACTCTAGCAACTACTTTGTAAGGCAATTTGAAAGGTTTTTTTGGTGTTGACTTTGACATTTCCTGTTTACTCTGGAAAAATAACAGGTTAGAGGCTAAATGGTCTTTATACACTGTTCCAGTTCAGGAACTACTTGAAGCTTTGGAGCAACTGTCTGATTTTACCCTTAACAGCTTCTACTGTTTCTCTAATAGCCATTGACCTGTCTAAGCTTTTTAGCATCAGTTCGGGTTAACACCACTTAAAGAGAATTTAATTTAATTTTTAAAAATGGAATATATCAATTTCCTGTTGTTTCTGATAATTTTCCAATACATTGAACTCCTTTTAAAAACATTTCTAATAGAATTGTTAGCTAACAAGTGAGTTGTCCACCAACCACCATATACCTTGTTAAAATACAGAGTTCTTTCATTTTAGCAATTATTATGTGTGTGTGTACCTATATATGTGTGTACATATATATATATATATATATGTATAAAAGGCTTCCCAGCCCTTCTTACTGGACATTGTACATTTGCTTTCCAAAGTCTGATTTCCTTCTCTGTAGTAATAGCAGAGTAGTCATAAATACTAAAGCACTTTTATACCACTCTGCAAAGTGAATACAAATGCAATTTCTGACCACTGTAAGCCTTATTTACACAGACAAAGATGATACTGTCTTTAATTCAGGAGATAAATTCCTTGCTACATAATTCTTGAAAGGCTTTTACCTTTGACAGGTTCAGGTCTGATTTGTCCCTATAGGAGAGTTCTCTCTCGCCTGCCAAGGAGCATTACATCCTACCAGCTACATCTCATTTAATAGACAAACAACCTCGGTTTGATTAGGCTGGAAGCCAATCTGAAGGACAAGTCAGACAGCACTGAGTACAGCTTGCTTATCAATAATACGTGAATAACCCGACGAAAATACAGAGGTCCTGAAATGATGACCATTCCTTTGGAGGAAGGGGGGTAGATGGTGGAAAGAGACAAATGGAAACTCTTTAAGTCTGGCACTTGCAATTGAGTTCGGCTAAATTTTTTATTGATGATAAAAGATACTGAATTTTAACTGAACTTCACACAGATGAAGAAAGAAAAACCCTGAAAGGGGTTGAAGGATTTCATGGCAGTGGGTTTGAAACAAACCATTTCCCTTCTTTCCCTTGAAATGTCTTATATTTTTAAATGAGTCTCTGAATTGAGACTTCAAGTGCTTGATTTCATATCAAATGAGTAAAATGTGATTTCAGATGAACTGATTTGTTTGATTCTTCACTTTAAAAAAAATTCAGTATTCAAGTCCATTTGACCCAAAAAGGAATTAAATATACCTTGGACCTGCCAGAAAACTAAACAACTGCATGCTGACCTGCCTCTAATCCCTCTAAAGCCCACAGATATTAATGCTAAATTTATCTTGAAAAAGAAACATGAAAGCTCTGCCCACGTGTGCTGGGGAGGTGGATTGCCCTGCAGACCCACGCTCTCATCCCTGCGCTCCCCAAAGCTCCAAAGATGTTTGCAGGCTGCAGCTCTCAGAGCTGGGGCACGGGAGGTGGGAGGAAGCCCTGGCTTTGCCTTCCTGGGGGCGGTGAGGATCTGCAGCAGGAAGACTGGCCATGATTTCTACTTACTTTCATCTCCTGCATTTGTGTTGTTCCCACTTCTGCCTCTTGATTTGCCTTCTGTCCAGAGAGTTTTGGTATCCGTGCATCCATCCAGCTTCTTTCCTTCCTCCCTTCCTTCCCCCTCTCTCCATCCCTGGTACATGCTCATGAGAAGTGCTGTGTTTTGGAAGCATCTCTTCTCAGCTGTTGTCTTTGGGACCCTGTCTCCTTCCCACAAACCGCAGTAGGAAGGGCAGCCTTTAGCAGTTTGCCTTTTGTAGAGCCTGACAGATTCAGAACTCTTGTACAAATGACAGAAGAAGCCTCTGCCCTTGATTTTGAAATGCCTTGGGAATAAAGCTCCTGTGCTTTCACTGGAGCAGAGACTGGTTCGTTCTTTCAGGGTTTTTTCACTGTCATTTTGAAGTTTAAGAAATTCCTTCATCCTCCAAGTTAGCTTTGTCTTTCTTACAGGCTCTAATCAATTGCAGCTGGTTTTGTTATTGCAGAAAGTCCAAGCAGATTTAGCAACAAGGATTTTTTCAAAACATAGGTAAAATTATAACTCCTTCTTGCTCTGAATCAAATCCTGCTAGTGTAAGTAGCCAAGGCATCGTACATCCCATTGCCTTTGCTCAGACTGCCCGGATGATGTTTTCTTTTTGTGAAACTCAAATTAGCCTTTTTATTTCTGACTCACTGCTGATTTCTGGCACAATATGCTGAGCTGTACAAGAAGTTGGTTGAACTTAAAAGTAGTTCAAGTTGCACATATTTTTCACCTTAGAATTTGGAAAACTTTCTTCCCATGCTTTTCTTTACAAGGTGAAACGAGCAGATCGTTTACTTTGTCTAATTAAAAGATCATTATGATTATATAGAAGAACAGGAGCTGTTTGCATTGTCATTTGCATGACATGTTATTTACACTGATGAGTTTTATACAGTGTTCATTATACTTGACATTGAAAACATTTAATTGGATCATTTACAACTTTGTTAGACTTCATACCTGACACGAGCTCCCCTTTTAAAAAGATTGTATAATTCTGCTTTGAAATGTTACTGAAGGGCAAGATTTGTTCTTCTGCATTTATGGCTAAAAACAATTGGAAAGATACATATTTGCTTCAGCCATTATTTTCCAGTAGTATGCACAATGATGTATGGTTATTGTATGTATTTCTTTGTCCTTTCTCCCTTTTCTCACTCCCCCTGCCCTGGCTAGGAATTTGACTTTTTTTTCTTTTTTTTTTAACCTGTGTGTTTTTAAATGTTTGTTTGCTAAACTGTAATTAAACTTAATTTCCCCTTCTTGCAGAATAGTTGGCTTATGGAAAGACAACTGCCATCCTCTGTAACCTGTTGTTATTCAGGTCCTGTACCATGGTTTGGCATTTCATCCTGTTAAAAATGCAAGTGGGATTGTTAGACATGTCACCTACAAAGCCAGAGGGTCAGCTCGACAGCTTACTTAATGTGCTAATTTGCTGTAAATTAATCATGCTTGGAATATGGATTGGATATTCGAGGATCTTGGTAGCAGACTTGAACATAAACACTTTGTTAAAGCCTGGTTGGGGAAAGTAAATTGTGGGTCAGATCCTGATCCTTTGCTCCAAGGGAAGCGAGAAGCCTCTGCGTTTGGGACTTCAGGAGGGATCTCTGGGTCTCGTGCAGCTTCGTGGAGCCATGGCTCTATGCCAAGTGCCTGTGTGGAGATGTGGCTGAGCTCTGCAATTTAATTAATTAAACATTAGCTGCAAATGAGATTAAGAGCGTTGAACTCCCATTGTAGCTCCACGTGAGTCGTGTAAAACAAAGTCCGCTTTGCGCGGTGCACACGTGCGCTCAAAGGCTTGCGAGGGACGGAGCCCCGTTCCTGGGGCAGCTGTGGGCTCTCTGAACGGGTGGGATGTGGTAAATCAGGCAACATGTTTTGCAAGTCACAGGCTCTGCCATACAGGCCAGTTTACAATGACTTGCCAAAATATTTGCAAAATAAGCCTTTCCCAGATGCAATCAATTAAGTTAGTGAAACTTAGAAGTTGGCCCATAAATTTATTTTCTACAGTGTAGCTTTTCTGCCCCTTTTTGGAGCTTACTTTTAAGCACTGAGTTCAAAGCATCTTGCTCATTCATTATTTGATGCTAAATTGTGAAACCTGTGTTTGCATTAGTAAGGTTGATAGCTGAAAATTTTCCAATGGATAAGTTTTTGCTGTTGGAAAAACCTTATGTACAGTTCTCAAAGAGTTCCATTTCAACCAGGTCACACAGATTTGGTTTGCCTGGCTGGTTTGCCATTCCTTTCATTTCCCCTTTTTGACTATTATGTTGTAATATGAAAGGTAAAACTGTAACACATTATGTTTCCCCATTTTTCAAAAAAAAAAAAAAGAAAAAAAAAAAGAAAAATAAAGTTTTAGCCTGGGGTATTCTGTTACCTCTCTCTCACTTAATCTTTTAACAGTGCAATTATCTCTCATCTTTATGTTACTCATTGTGTGACTGTGGCCCTGATGAGATCAATTTAGTTTTCAACTTTTCTTTTTAGTATTGTAATACCTTCTCTCTTTGTTGTGACATGCCAGAAGTTATCTCCTTGGCAACATCTAGCTGTGGTTATTCTTAGTGCCTCTCTCCTGGCTGTTTGCCACGGCGTCCACCTGGACATTGTCACTGCGCTAATTGGTTTATCCTTCGGAAAAGACAATTTTTTTTTTTTATTTTTTGAGTTTTGAAAGTTCTCCTCTATTTTGCCACTTTGCTAGGTTTCAGCTTCTTTATTCTTTATAACTCTGATTCAGGCAGGCACTTGGGCATGTCCTGAGATTTAAAGTCACTGTGCTGTTGCATAGGTGACAAGAAAGAAAGGGAACGGTGATTGTGCCAATGTGTTTGCAAGGACAAAATTCTGCAAATACAGGAGAATTGTTCTGCCCCAAGAAGTTTACAGGCATTGCTCTATCAAGGCCCAGATATACAGTATTTGAAATATTGTTAAATACTTTGAACTCTTCCTGATTTCAAATGCCACAACCAGATCATTCCAGCAGGAGTTCAGCTGCTGTATCTTCTGACCTTCTTGCAGCTGGAGTCTCAGACCTGTTTTTGAGAGCCCAACCCACCTTACCCTGACACCCGTGACAAACTTCCCCTGGACAGATGAAAGGTGAAGCAGGCTCTGTGTTAAAATGTGATTTGACTAGAAAAGGCATTACTGTAAATTAAGAGGCAGGGAGCTCATAATGAGATCATATGGTTAGCAAGGCATGCGGCCCAAAAATTTCCTTTTAGATTACTGCTTCTTTGCAGATAAAGGGCAGGACGAGGATTTGTAACCTTGGAGAGGATGCCTGGTGCATGCCTGGTCTTTCGACTACTAGTGTGATCTTGCTTTTGGTTTATATAAAAAAATGGAAGATGAGGAATTTGAACACACACCCAAAGAGGCTTCTACTCCAGTAATTGCTCTTGGTTAAGGATTTACCACGTTGCAGCCACTGTGTTAATCTGTGCTGCAAGAAATCACGAGAATCCTATGAAAACTGAGCTCCACGTTAAAGTTGTGTTGAGGCAGTGTCCTCCTGGGAATGCCTTTTAAACAGGGTTAACTTTTTATCGTGTACCCAGTGCACTGTGTGTGATTTGCTTCTCTTGTTTAGACCATTTCCAATTTTCTTTCACCTCACAGGAGCTCTCTTCCATTTTAGTTCACCTTGCTGGATTTACCCAGTTTTCTTATGAATGATCTCTAGCAGAAAGGTCCAAATGCAGACTGTAGTATGGGAATGGGATTTATAAATTATGAAAGACCAATGTAGCTGAGCAGGATGGTTAAAGAGGAGAAGAAAGACAAATAGAGGACATTTGGAAAACAAAACAGAAAGCAAAGAGAAAGGTGAGCAGGGCTGGAAAACCAACAGAAATAATTTTTAAAAAAAATTAAATCAGAGAAACTATTGATTAGCAAATGAACAAGACACATCGTGATTGTCTGCAACTGGAATGAAAAACAAACCCACTAACTAAGGACCTTAAAAATGGGAGGAAAGAATTGCCAGGGGATAAAAGCAAGATTTGTTGACTGCTCATTATTGCCTTCATCCTCCACAGGTTGGGCTTCAATTTACCATGGAAGACAAATGAGGATTTTGGTAGAATACAAGACTAGGCTAATTGGGGGCTAATTGAGGAGTCATTTGATCGCAGAGGACAGACACAACAGAAGCCTACAGCATACGAGTGGCAGGGAGCATTACAGAAAGCTGACTTGTGATTTAAAATGCAATTCCCAAAAGAGCAGTTCTTTGTCAGGCTGTCGAGGGCGTTTGGTTCTTTTCCAGAGGTGCAGATGTACTTGAGCAGTGGGAAGCTGAAAGCTAAAGCAAGTCCATCCTGCCTCCTTCTGCTTCCCTACCGCACAGCTTGTTCCTCCTGCCTTTGCAGCACCAAGTGATGGATGACCTCATGCCTAAGCTGTGATTGCAAGGCTCGGAGTGGCATTGCCACCAGCTGCAGTGGAGCCGAGAGGGCGGGTGTCCCATGCTTCTGCACCATCACAGAGCTGCATGCACAGATATACTTGCCACCGCAATGGAACGGGCTCCAGCTGTGCTTCACTGGTGTTCAGTTTGAGTCACTGGAGTTAAAAAAACCTAAAAAAAAAAAAAAGCTGGTGGTTTGCAGCAAGGCACACGAAGGAATGGGAAGCCTGGAGTCCCTTCAGGAATGTGTCCTGGGAATGGAGATCAGCAGCAAAGCAGCAAGTCAGAAGTGCTCATCCTTATGAGGCTGCAGAGAAGATGCTCAGCAGTCAGCTCAGGTGTTTGTCTGCTCCCGCTGTGACAGATGAAGTGTCCACAAAAGCAAACAAGCTACATTTGAAATGGTGACTGGCCAGTCTGAATGCTTCATGCTCGTATTTGAAAAGAAATTCCAGTGAGTTGCTGTGCTGACAAGCCACAGATAATGGCTGTGAACATGGCACGCAGTTCAGCCTCCCAGCTGCCTGTCCTGGTCTCTGCTCTGGGCTTGCCAGAAAGTCCCCTTCCCTTTACCAGAAAGAGGAGATAAAGAGGTAGAAACTGCTTTATTAGGCCAATATTGCTGCTGTGGGACTGGAGAACCTTAAAGCTGGTACTATTAAAGTGCAGTAGCTTCATAAGTGACTCTTTAAGAACTGTAGGTGCAGCCATATTTCCCTGAGCCTTTTTGAAAGGGATCATGAAAAAAACAAAACACAGTCACAAGCAAACAACTCTTCTTTTGGTGGATGTCCTAAAGAGAGTGATAGAAAACACAGGGAGAGGCATTTTTCGTGGCAGGCAGCGTGTTCATGCTTCGGTAACTCAGAGCATCTGTTTGAGCTTTGCCTGCCACCATGGGTAAGGCAGAATCAGGAGATGTCATGTAATTAGGTTTCTGTAAAGCACGTGATTTTAAAGATTAATGAGCAAGGCAAAAATTCCCAGAAAGTAAAGTGGCATTGGACATCCCAAACTGTCACAGATGGAGAATTCTTCTGAGGATCTGCAAAAGTAAAACTGATGTTTGTGTCAATGTGAATTTTCCCTGTCCTAGAGATGGTGATCGGAGCCAGGCTGCATGATGCTGCCATGGTACTGAGTGTTCAGACCTCTGGTCCCAGCAAACATGGAAACTCGGGTAGAGCCCAGATACAAAAAGTAAAATACTAGCTCGAAAAGCGGAAGAGTTTAGGTAAAAAATTGGGATATTGCATGTTACCCTGGAGAAGGGAACAGAGGAGAGGGATCTTGTGTGATGTACACTGTTGTAAGCAGTTTGCACCTGTATGGTATAAAGCCCTGTCCTCTTTAGGTTTCAATGGACTCTACATATATTGTGTTATTGGGGCTGTCACATGTTGTGGGGATGTTGTCCCCACATGGCTGGGGATGCTGTCTGCTTCTTGAGTCAGCAAAAGACTAGGACTTTGCTGCCTAGGAGCAGTTAGGATCACTTGCCTGCATTAACTGCAACCAGTGGAGAACACCTAAAGAAACCCCAGGCTGCAGCACCGTGCTGGATCGTGCAGATGCTTTTCCCTCAATGCTTTTGCTGCCCAGCTGTCTTCTGCATCTCCCAGCACCGCGGGGAAAGTCTGTGTCAGAGGCAGGAGAACAAGCCAGGCTGCCTGGCTCTTGATTTTATGTTTAAGCCAGGAGCACAGGTTTCCATTCTATCAATGACTTGGGCCCTTTTTATTCCTTCACTGGAAGATGGTCTGCAGTGTTAGGAGAAAATCACTGAAGTATCAATGGTTTTAGTTGGCTTTAGAAAAAAGGGGTTTTTTTGAGGGATTTCGGGGTGAACTGTTAAAGTGCTGCTCCCCTTTTGATTTATTCTGGATGAGCAACACCAGAGAAAAATACAACCATATCTCTCAGCAGTTAACTTTAACAAATTTGAATTTTTCCTAGCGGGAGCAACGAGAAGGTTTCAACACAGGCTATTGTTAGCTCCTGCAAATGCCAAGTGTCTGCTCTTGGGAGATGGAGCACAAAGTTGGCACCAATAATTAGTGGCTGGTGCACTGATTTGGCAGAAGTTGCTGAAAATGAACATCTGATGGAGAGGTCTTGGGATGATTTAGTAAAACACAGTGCAGTTTGAGGTGACTTTTGGGATGTTATTGTGCAAAGTGCAGGGATGATCAGAAGGAAGGTAACGTGGCAAATGTGAAAGGGAAGCTGTGTGTCTTATTTAGTTCTTTGAGTTTTTCTCTTGAGCTTTTCTAGCTTATTGTGAGCAGTACAATGTTACAGCGAAGTTACTGATGTTAACTAAGGCAAGTTGAGATGCCAAAACATGACGGATTTCTCATTTACTGTAGATGCAATTTTGTGTCACTTCCTCTGCAGAAAGATAAAGGTATTAATTTGATTTGGATGTAACTGTCATTTCGGAGCAAATACAACATGGATATAACACAGCATGGGCCAACAAATCCAGCAATTCATCATCCAGGAAACTGAGAGGCAGAGCAGTGCTGGAGGAGGAGTCCATGCGATGTGTGGTCAGGCTGTGTGTGGAGGCATCCTGGGCTGTCTCATGAGAGCCTCCCGGGAAAGGACACTTGGTGGGAAGTTGGGATATGAATCAGAAATCTTACAGCTACTGTTGTAAATGTTTTGAGCTGTGCTGCTGGTCTTGGGATGGTTCCAGCGCCAGCTGGAGCTGATGTGGCTTGCTCTCTCTGGTAGGAAGCACATTGGGTCGGTGCCTCAGAGGTACCAGTGTCCACTGGGCATGTTGTCTTGAGGGGGTAACACTCAAAGGGTGAAGGTAAATGTGGCTGTGGGGAACTTTTATGCTCCAAACAAAATTTAAAGTAGTTGGTTGACACCCACTGTCAGTGAAATGACTCCCAGGGAACCTCCTGATAACTTTTCTCAGGAACTGGCAGGACTGTAAGGGCTACAGTGTGACAGTGATGAAGTGAGGAGCAAAGGGGGAGGACAGGCAGTTTTCGCTGCACGATGGTAAATGTAGGGATGATGGTAGCATCACATTTTGCCTCTGGCTGACTTACAGCAAGAATGAAGATACCACACTAGGAGTTACTTTAACTTTGACACATAGGGGGGAAAAAAGTGAAGGCACAAAAGCTCCAGATACCTTGACAGCCAACATCCCCCAAAATAAGAGCAGCCCCAGCAGCAGAGCTGCCCATCAGCATCCACAGGGTTCAGGCTCTCCCCACCCGCCCAGCACCGCCGTTCTGCTATAGCAGGGGTGATAGCTTTGGCCTTTCTGCTGGTGACTGTAGTGAGAGGACATGACCTGCAGCCCCTGCCAGCCTAGTCTTGCTTTTCCAGAGAGCTTTTAAGATTTATAGCCAAGTTTTACAGTAACTGTGATTTGCCTTATAGATCATGAATGTACGACTGCCCCACGATCCCATAGCGAATCCCTCGAGACTGCAGTGAGTGCTAGGTAATTACTGCTGGGTGCTAGCAAGGATTAACACAGAAATTTTCCTGGTGGAGTAAACCATGAGGTAGGGCTGGAGCTAGATGCTTGGCAGGTTTTGAGCCTTGATAAAGAGCTGTCTTCATTTCTGCAAGGCCAGACCTGTTCCCCCTCCACGATAAACCTGGGAGTGACAGCTGGGCTCTGCGTGAAGAGTGAATTTTCATGCTGAATCATGGATTTGGACCAAACTAATTTTAAAAACTTGCAGCCCCAGGAGCAGAAGCTGCTGAGAGCCTTGAGGCTGGCAATGAGAACATGGTGGTTGTGCTTATTAGCTGCATTAAATGCTGCCCTCCCAGGAGAAGGACATTGTGGCTCCATGGAGATGTAGGACCACTGCGTAGGGTCTTCTGTCTGCCTGGTGGGTGAGGGAAGCTCTGCCAGTGCAGTGGCCTGCAGCTGTGGGTTTCATGACAAGCATGTCCTTGGGGCTTGGTGGAGAGATGGTAAAAAGCCGCCCAGGCAAATATGTCTTTCAGGGACTGTCCTTTGACTGGAGGTCTCTTCTAGGAGGCACAGAGACAAGCATCTCACCACACAAGTCACAGCCTGAAGCACAGGGCAGTAAGGAAGGTGGCAATGGGGACCAAGGAGGACGGGTTTGTGTCCCTCCTGGCATCCGGAGGCTGTTGAGGTTGGTACATTGTTGTCACCATGGCAGGGAGCTGCGGGGGACTCTGCTCAGGCTGCACATTGCCCAGGACCTGCTGAAACGGCAGCCCCAGGCAGCGGTCTTAAGGCAAGAGCACAGATGTTCTTGTAATGAGCCCAGTGATCTGATGAGTCATTCATCCCTTCCCAAGCAGCCAGTTTTGATGTGAAAACTTCAATAAATGAAGATGGAGAATCCACTTTTGTAACATTTCCAAGAGTTGTTTCTTATTTCTGCTTTGAAGGTGATGGCTTTAGCTTCTCCCTTTGCTTCCTATTATGTTTCTGTGAGCTAAGCACTGGGAGCCTTTAATCAATCCGCAGTGCTCTTGCTGCCTTTCTTCGCCTCTCTGAGCAAGTCTTTTCCTGACATTCTCTGAAATCAAGAGATTTTTGTTGGGGCTTCCAACAAAATGCAAATGATAATGATGATATTAATGTTAATCATTGTTATTCTATAGGGTAAAATGTCAGGATTCCATATTTTCATGTTAATTTTTAGTACATAGCTACCACATTAACTGTATCCCATCCTGTCAGAGAATGTACTTTTCATATCACAGACACTATTAGAGATTGTTAGTAATAAAGTCAGCTTCTGTTGTGTCTGATGTGTTTGTCTTTGACATACAATAATGCAAAATGACATGATGAATTGGAAATGAGGGATGAAAAGCTGTTAAAAAATTATTGAATGTAGCTATAAATGAATTAATTTTGTATCTAAAATGCGTTCCTGAGTTGTAATGGTAAAGAGGATCCCTGTCGCTACTGTTGAATTGAATATGTGTGTCTAGGAAAGGAGCTCATGTGTTGAAGTGATGGGGATTGGCTTGTTACTACCTGCCTGGATATAAAAGAGTTTATATTGACAACTCCACTTGCCTTGAAATAGGATTCTGTGGGCAGTAAGATCAGATTTTGTCTTTAATTGTGGTTCTGAAATGGAGGGTATCCTTGGTACCACAAGACCCCTGAACAGTGTATTTTTGTTACAAGTACTTTTAAGCAGTAAGTATTTTACTGCAAACAGCTCCATTCTTCTCCTGAAGACATTGCTATGACTTGCTATGCTTTTGGCCTTGTATTTATTATGCAATATTACTTTGTAGAAAGTATTGCTTTTACTTTGCAAAGTAAAAATCTTTCAGGTCAGATTTCTCTCTCGTTCAGGTAATTTTCGGTTGACATTAAGTGAAACTAATTCTGTTACATAACGCACAGAGCTTAACAAACGCTGCTACTTCAAATTTATACCAGCTGAGCTGAGACCTGAGCCTGAACATCTCTTGGTTGATAACTCCTTTGTCTGTTTGATTTCAGCACCTAACCTCACTGATTTGGATAGTCTTGACAGCACGTTGAGCTTCATTGAAGACCAGGTGCACAGATCGAGGCAGCGCTATCGAAGGCATGCGACGGATGATGATTACAATATTGAAGTCCTTCTGGGGGTTGATGACTCAGTTGTTCAATTCCATGGGAAAGAACATGTTCAGAAGTACCTGCTGACCCTGATGAATATTGTGAGTACAACCCTGCTAACTGCTCTGTGGGAAAGCACCGAGAGACAGTGAATATAGGTTGGTTTAGACATTTGAGTAAGACATAACAGATTTTTCTTATGGCAGGAGATAAAGTAGTCCTAGGAGGAAAATCCAGGCCACTTTCAGAAAAGCCAAAAGGGAAGAAGGAAAAAAAAAGAAAAAGGGACCAAGAAAGAAACTGACTATGGGACTTAAATGTTCAAAGTCCTGCTTCTGTGCTTTGGTGGAGAGGGGCACAGGGTCAGGGGCTCAGGTTCTTGGAAATCACTGCGTTTTAGATGTGTATTCCCTTAACCTAAGCTCCTTGCTGGAACACACGGTTTGCAGAACTGTCTTCAAATAAGACTCTATTGAATGGCTTATACATTTTTAAAACTACTTAGTTAAATTCTTTGATTCCTTGACAGTCACTTTAGGTCCCAGGCTACCTGCCTAGTCCTTGTTCACCCTGCAGTAAAATGTTATGCAGTATATCATGGACTTTCTTAAATTGTTATAATATTTACTCCATGACTGACATCTTTGGGTTTCCTTAGTTAAATATTTAATCTTCAGAACATTGTGCAACAGACTATATAGTGTCATAGTGATGAAAGGAGACACTAGAGAATATTATATTGGAAAGAACTTTTTTTTTTTTCTTTTTTTTTCTAAATATCTGTGCAGAAGATACAGCAGCCCTCTAGTACCCTGGTCAGTGAGCAAGGACTCTTATTTTGTGGGAAAATAATCAAGTTTTGAAAAATCATCTCTATGGAGATATTCAAGGTCATGCAACCTGCTCTAGTAAAGATGTCCCTGCTTGCTGCAGGGGGGTTGGACTAGATGACCTTTGAAGGTTCCTTCCAACCCAATACATTCAATGATTCTGTAGATCAAAATCAAAGTACATTTTATTCTTCTGGCCAAAAAATGGAAGTGAGTGTCAGCCCCCTTCGTAGGCAACTGATTCAGGGATGACTGTCCTCATTCTCATCTGGAGCCCGAGTCTCTTCTCAGTAAAACACACTTCAGTAAAAACTTCAGGTTCAGTGAATGTATGTTCTCAGTGAAATATTGCTGAGTAAAAAAATTGTAGGTCTTGTCTGTTTTTGACAAATAGAGTATGACTGCTGAGTTTTACAGTCATGTCAAGAGGATGAGTGTCTGTAGGTGACTTCTTGGCATTACAAACCATAGAGGCGGATACAGGGACAGAAATCCAGGCTATTAGGTACGTTTGCCTGGGGTGTATTTTTTCCAAGATATATTTTTTAATGATGAAGCTTGTTGGTTTGTTTTTTTTCTTTCTTTCTTTATTACATTCTTTTAACAATGTGTAGAATGTCACTTTAAATGAGAGGAGGAATACCATTTAAGAAAATCCCTGGTGTGATACAAATTCAGCTGCACTGACTTTTTATAACAGTATCGTAAATAGTTAAAAATCTGCACTAAGATTAGAGTTATAGGGTACTTAGTGTCTGCTCTGATGGCTGTAAATACATATATTCTAACAGAAATGACGTAGTGAATTTCATTTATTTGTGTGGTTTGTTTCCTCTGAGGCTTAAAACAAAGTTTGCAGTGAAACAGATGGTTTTATGCATCTCTAAATTAACAAGCCAAACAGGCCAAACCTGGAATGTGGCAAACAGGCTGTAATAGATTAAACAGGACTCTCTACTTATCATGTCACTTAAATCTATTTTTAAGGATTAAAATATACAGTAATGGTAAAGAAGCCATAAATGTTCTTGCTCTGCAATATACTTTTTCCTAATTTTAGCAAACCATCCAACACACAAATGGTAAGAAATAACAACTCTTAAGCATCCTGTCTCTGCAAGTGGTTTAGAAAGTGCAGCCTGTGTGACCCCACCCACAGGGCTGTAGCAGCTCTTGGCATAGGCAGTAGTTGTTCTGTTGGGAGATCTGAGGTAGAAAAATGTCTTTTGGGGACTGAGGATGTGTCTCTTGCCTTGTGTCCAAGTTGTGAAGAGCTGTTTAAAATCCACAAAGGCTCTGGAGGAGGCTCTGAATAGTCTTTGACACTCATCAGTGTTGTCCTGTTCTTCCCTTCTTCAAAACTCAGCTCATTTCTAGAGTCTGTATTGTAGCAGAGGGATGGGTGATGGTAACCAGTTCTGTTTCCAGCTGTCCAAACATTGCTGTAGTATAGAGAGACAGGAAGGGTTTGTCACTGCAGATCCCAGGTGATGCTGGGGACCCATATTGTGTCGAGGGACACCACAACGCAGAACTTCTTCCCCTTGGCAGCGTGAGTCCAGCTGGCAGTTCCTCCAGCTCTTGCCCTCATTGCTAGATGGATGCAGGGTGTATTTCTCTGTAGACCATTGCTTTGATCTCCTTTGCTGAAGTCCATACAGTGACTCCCCCATTGTCTTCTCTCCTACCTCCTTGAGTAGTTTTGTTGTTGTTGTTGTTGTAGAAAATGGGCTCAATATAAAAAGCCTTGAGGTCTCAAGCTGTTAGGGGTCACATGTAGACAGTATGTTTCTAATGAGATGTGTAGGTCCAAGGGTAGCTGAAAAAGAAGAGACAGCTACAAAAAATGCCATCTGTCTTTTTAAATCTGGTGGAAGATGCTCCCATAACCATCAGATTGTGTGTACCCTACTGGTTTTATGGATGTAATCAATTAGCTTTGTACAGTAACATGGCAGTAAGCATAAAATCAATTAGCTTCGTACAGTAGCAAGGTAGTAAGCATAAAATCAAAGAATGCATTGCAAGTAAATAAAATTATAGTGGAAGTATTTACTGGACATAAAAGGGTGATCAAATAGTTGAATTTCTGTGGTTCCAAAAATGAAATAAATCCCAGGTGAAGCCTGACTTATTCCCAAGCTCCTGGAGGCATGAAATCACTTTTCCAGAAGCAACTCCCAGCATGGCTGTTTCTCCCCACTTTGCTTGATTTCACTGTGTAATGGCATGTACAGTTGTCCTTAATTAACTTTTCCCAAGGATCTTGGGTGGAACCCTACCACCAACCCAATCAAAACAATATATTTTTTTTCAAGCTTGCTGCAATAACTTTCTCAGTAAATCTGTTTTGTGCTGCTTAAGTGATGTGTTACAGTCCACACCTAAAAGCCATAAAGTGAGAAAAGCTGGGGCTGGGTGTCCTGGCTATTTTGAATAGTTGTGCTGATATTTATCCCAAAGTTTGGAAATGAAGTCACTCCCAAATGAATGGTGATAGACGCCAGAGGATTTTTAACGCTTTGGGCTGCAGCCATGTATCGCCTGACTGTACACCAGCCATTTCACCGCAGTGAGCTCGGCCTCTTGCCACCCCCTTTTTATCCTCCAGTCATTTCCTCATACAAAAACTGGTTTCTCTTGACATCCTCTCTTTTCTCTGCTCAGCACCGTTGGGCCATTCAGTCCATCTTTGGAAAACATACCATTGTTTTCGCCTTGGAGACCCTGGGCAGCCTCTTGCTTGCACCGTTTTCTCTCGTACATCATGCTGTGTTTTTTCCTGGGAAGGATATTTGCTTGCACAGTCCTCTGCATTTCCAAGCATGTACCCACCCATTGCACAAATTAACTTTGTATGTATAACATGCAGGAGCATTGCAACAGAGGAGAGATATTTGGGGCAGTATCTTCCAGCTCTGTCGTTTACTCAAGAACATGGAAAGTAATTTTATTTCAGCAAGAAGGCAGCTAAAAATCCCAGGGATTTTATCTGCTCATACAAGTGTTTGGGAAATATTAGAAAAGCACAAGGCCAGAACTGGTGTTGGAGAATTATCTTGTTCTTGTCTAAAAACCAGGACACTTGAGAAACAAAAGGATTTGGGTGCTGGATGTTTTGGGAGGAGGAGCAGGGTGCTGAATGGGTGTCGGTGAGCTCCAAGTGGGCACTGGTGGTAGCCAGCCCCAGGGCTGAAATTCTCTGATCGTTTCATAACCCTCTTTAAAATAGTTTTCAGGATGAAGTGGGCCTTTTGCTGCCTGCTGGGGAAGAGCAACAGACCTGGTTACTGGTTACACCATTACATTTGCCTGACTGGGCCTGCAGTGTTGATTGGGGTGAATATTTCAGCCTCTCCAATCCTCTGTTTAGGATATCTTCAAAACAGACTTGCTAAAGAGACAGAGGTAGAACATGGGATCTTACGATACTTTGGCCATTCCAAATAGCAGAGTCTCATGAAATAAGCTCAATTGCAAATGATTTTTTAATGTTGTTTTTTGGTTGGTTGGTTGGTTGTTTTTCCCCAGTGAGGACCCTGTTTTAGCTTTTTCTTGTATCCTTTGTCTTTCTTCCTCCACAATGTTCCTCAACTACCTCATTTTCTAATGCTGAGAATTGTCATCCTTGTATCTGTTTTTGGAAGAATTTGTCTACAAAGTATGTACTTTTTTTTGATTTTTTGGACAATTTTCAGGGGAAAAGAAATCTTTAATTTCCTTTCCATTCCTTTACTACAAAAGATATGATATTGCAACATGTAATAGATATGTGGCCAAAATGTTTGCGATGCTAAAACCCATATCCTCAAAGTAGATAGGTGCCTAACTGCCATTATTTCAAAGGGAGATAGACCCTAAATAGGATTTATGCCTCAGTCTGGGCTACATTTATTCAAGTATTTAGTAATTCACTTGCCTTTGAAATAACTGGGAATCAGTTTTAAAAATTAGCCCATGGGATTATCTTTCCCAGACTTTAAAGTGGAACTTCAGCTCCAGAACAAATACATTAAACAACTTTTCATTTGAATAACTGAAATGAATGGGAGTGATGCAGCTGGGAGCTTTGGAAAATCCCTGGAGTCTTTCACCTGCATCTTTCAGCACTACACACGTCTCTGAAATTGTGGCCTGAAGGCACTTTTGAATATGTTATCTGTCCTCTTTAATAGGATGTACATGCTACGACTATTATAGATGAGATTTCTGCTTTCATATCTCTGGCTGATGAGGGATGGAGATTTGCAGGTACAGAACAGCAAGTCCCTAATGAGAGGAAAGGGCAGAAATGCCATCAGTTTCTAACTGGCAGTTGGATGAAAACCTGAAAGCATGTTCAAGCTGTTAAAAAGAAAGTGATGATTGAATAGTTTGAAATAATGGGGCACCCTGTATTCAGAATCATGCTTTTTAAACTGAAAAGCATTTTTTAGACAGGAAGGGTATTTCAGTAATATAGAATTGACTGGATTTTAAAAACTAAATAATTCATAAGCACCAATACTCATTATTTCAAATAAATTTATTGCAATACATATACACTTCAGATCTGAACTAACTCTTAAGAAGTTCCACAAATAACAAATGCAAGTCCAGCTCTATTCATCTGAGGGACTTCAGCTGTCAGTAGTTGAATTGCAGCTCATTTGAAAACTGAAATATATGTATGTGAGTTAACTCTGTGTTTGGACTCTTCATTATAATCCAGTAGCTGTGACTAGTGAGAGGAACAGTTTCTGAAGAGGCCTCATGAGATTATTTTTGTTCATTGTCTCGATTGCCATGCTACAGTAGAAGTTGTACTTGTGACTGAGCGTTCAGGAGGTCTCGCAGGAAATACCCTCTCTGAACTCTTACAGGTTTTACTCATTTTCACAGGAGTATCCTTTCCAGTGGCAATTTGGTGAGCATTGCTCATTATTATTAATTGGAATGTGCCTTGCTGCCCTGTTGGACATAGAGCATCACACAGGTTTTGGCACCATCCTTGAGGCAGAGGGTAGTTACTGTTAAAAACCAGTTTTTTCCTTTACTCCAAATACCACCATGAACTTTAACCATAAAGGCTGCAGTCGGGAACTTTTGAATTGTGACAGTGTGGCTTGCATGATGGACTATGGATAATTAGTATCAGCTTTCAAATTTTCAATGCTTTTCTTAACTAAACCACTGAGATTTGAAGAGTTCACCATATTTATTGCATTGACACCACACCCCTGTCCTTTGTAGTAATATAATAAATGAATCTGCTTAATTATTTATGATACTATAGTTGATTTGATTAAAGTGATCTCGAGATTAATTCAGAAAAATACTGAGTCTTTTGGTGCAAAGGTGATTTACAGTGCTAAGAGAAACTTCTCAGAGCAGTGGTTTGTGGGCAAGAATGAGGAGTTCCAAGAGCCTGAGGGAGGAACTAAGAACCAATAAATTAGTCATGAAGTCAGAAAACAAAGTCTATGACCTTTCTAAAGCCAACGTTCAGTTGAAGATGAGATAGAGACCCATAACACGAAGCTACCTAGTGCCTTGCCAACACATCTGCTCTGGGGAATGTTTTTCATTTTGATCAGAAGCAGCTAACTTGGACTTGGTAACATCTTCTGACTCTCACACCAGAGAAGGTAAATCAGGACTTGAACTTGTATTTGCCTACAAAATGCCAGATTCTTATCTCTGTTTTGCAATGTACATTGCCAAGCTCTTCTAAAACTGCTTGTTGCCTGTGGTTTTGAGCAGGGTGATAGATGTTTTCCAAATCTGAGATCACAGTTTGACCTTTAAGTTTCATGTGTGCTGTGTGCTTTCCTTATTCTTTTTGCCTTGTGACACTCAACAAAGATTTCAGGAAAAAAAAAAGAGTTCCTCTCTGAGGAAATGAGGAAATGCCTTGTAAGGACTAGAAAGGGAGACTGGGAGCCCTGGATTTTGCCTGATGACTTTCTGTGTGACCAGAGTTTATCCACCCAAGGAATTGATGTAATTTTATTCCTGTGGGATTAAGATGAAGCTTTGGGAATGTTAGAAATGTTAATCTGGTATCTTCAAAAGCATAAAAGAGGTGATGAAAATCGAAGAGGATAGTGGTGTTTGAAGTGGGAAAACAGAAAAATAAAGTGAGAGGGGAACGCTTTTGGGAGGGTCAGGTTACAAAAGTTTGTGCTCAGTATCCACCATGACATTTCTGGTTCCTATTCTGTAATTCAAACCAGCCGTTTCTTACAGAAATAGACAATCACTGGATGCCCACCAGGCACTGAGGCTTTGCTGCAGATAATTATGATCCGATGAATGAGCTGCATCTCAGGCTGGGCTCAAAACAATGGCTTGCCAGGAGCTCTGCTGTCCCATGGGGAAGCCGCTGATGCTCTCCAGCCTCCTCCACTATCGCTCATGGTCCCCGCTCTACCCCAGAGCACGTAGCCATCCCCAGTTTCTCCAACAGTAGTTATGTAAGGATGTTGGGTGATCAAAGAGCAGCCTAATTGGGTTGGATGAATCAGCAATTTGTGGTGGCTGAAAAGCCAGATGCATAAACTGCATCTTGTATTGTGCCCTCTCTCAATGGTTAGATGGGCCCTCTGATGACCACTGTAGTTGGGTCAGATCCATTTGAGGTTGATGGTAGCCAGAGGTTGAGACTATTAGATGTCTATCAGGGATGTGTGCTCAGGGAGCCGGAGGAAGCAGTGCTTACCCAACCGTACGGCGCGATGCGTGGAGCTGCAGAGGGTGCGCCTGGGGATGAACTCATGAGCGATGATTTATGGTTCAGCGGGATGGAGCCGTGTTGTGATGAAGTGAGATGTCTTTTGCATAGCAGATACTAACAAACTTTGCAAGGCTGGGAACTCCTTCAAACTGCATGAATGAGTTTGCCGATGACTTGCCAAAATATGCAGGTTATTCTTTCTCTCCTATTGCACATTGGTTTAATTAGAGATTCAGAGAACCACCTGACTTGCCCTAAAAATCCTGCCAGCTGTATCAGCAGGTAACTTGCTCTGCACCAAGACTAACAAAACTGCAGCCTGTTTATTGCCATTTGTGTTACAGCAGTTTTCAAAATTCCCTTTTAGGATTAGACCCTGCTTTGCTCAATAATAAAAACTTCACAGTGCTTCTTGTGCAAAGCATGATGCAGCTCACACATACTTGCTTGTCTTTAGTTGGGTTGGGTTTTTTTTAATATATATTCTGTGTGCTTACTGTGCTGACTTGAAACTCACTTGGGCAGAAGAATTATTAAATAAGCGGAGAGGGACAGAAGAAAAAATAAAGTCTTTGTTTTTCTTATGTAGCACCAATCTGTGCCAGCTTGATTTCTCAACAGAAACTTTAAATACAAATGCATATTTTGATATGATTTAAATATCCCACAAAAATAAACCCAAGTTATCCCAAAATAGTTTGTGAACTACAATAGCTTGATAAAAGTCTCTTTACAGTATTCCGCCGTGCTTTGATTTCCTTGAGATTTACCCAACCTTCTTCATCACCCTCTATAAATGCTGAATCACTGTAGGACATCTAACCAGATTTGATGCATTCACTGCCTCCATTAAAGGAGCTGTGATTTTGGGATGGTGTCTGTGTACTTTCTTTTCCTATGCAGCAACAAAATTTTATACTTACTGATCTAAAAACAACAAGAGATTGACTCTGATTTTTCTTATGCTGATATGATAGGATCTCCTACTGAAGTATACGAAGATGCAGTGCTGTAAAAGTACTACGTAATCATTTTCAAAACTTTTTTGTAGTTATTACACAGACATCTGAACATATATATCCATTGTCTGGTTATCTCTGCTTTGAAACAAACATTTCAGCAGTTGTGTTGAATGAGAGCCTGGAGCTTTCCAGTTCCACGGGTTGGTTGGACATTTTGTGCTCTATACAATAAACTGCATTAGCTTAACTCCACCTGTTACTTCAACAGGAGGAAATTTGGAAAAATGTGAAATAGGGATTGTGGAGGCCCTTTCAATGTGTGCACTTTTCTTGAATGTTTGAGAGCACAACACTCAATCGCTTGGATCTTGTCTCTTTAGTAACTTCCTGAAACAAATAGATGCAATTTAGGTCATGCTGAAAAAAAGAAAAGCATCTATTTTGGTGTATTATCTATGTGCAGTGAGACACTACTAGTAAAGCCACAGTTTAACTTAGAGAAAGGTGCAAAGGGTTCAGTTCAGCTGCTGTGTGAAGAGGGGTTGGACTCATCCTTATTAATGAAACCAAGACCCAGAGCTTTGAATTGACCCACTGTCTTGCAGACAATCCAGTATCCCAAGAGAACCAAGCAGCTTTTTACAGTGCTTGTGCTTTTCTGTTCATTCACAGTTTGTTTGGTAGCTGTCATTTGCATGAACAGTCAAACAGTGCTTCAATTCTGTTCCATCAATGTTTTAAAGCCAAGTTTCATTTTGGCACACAACAGCGATACTGTTGTTCTGTTACTCAACTATTGTTAAAAGAGGTTTAGGTTAAATTTTGGAAGTTAATGAGAGAGCAGTGTGCAGCAATTTGGATTATGCTTTATGAACTAATTAAATACTTATTTACACGCTGTGTTTACTGTCCTCTATACACAGGAGTTTTTGTTCAGCACTCATTTCATGTATAGGTCATTTACAGCTTATTTCAGCCTCATATCCTTGATGCGTGTGCTCCCTTCCCACTACACAGAGTGTGAGGCAAATTAATATCCCTGCCTCCCTTGACAACACGCAAGGGTCTTTTTCCTGGGTGAAAGAATTTTTGTAAATCAAATTGTGTCTTTATATCTTACCTCTTTATAAATCTGTGTTCAGTAATGGTCCTCAAAGTAGAAGTAAAAGATTTTTAAAAATATCATAGAATCATAGAATGAATCATAGAATGGTTTGGGTTGGAAGGGTCCTTAAAGATCATCCAGTCCCCCTCCCGCTGCCATCAGCAGGGACCCCTTCCACTAGACCAGGTTGCTCAAAGCCTCATCCAACCTGGCCTTGAACACTTCCAGGGAGGAGCAGCCACAGCTTCTCTGGGCAACCTGGGACACTGTCTCACCACCCTCACAGTGAAGAATTTCTTCCTAATATCTCATCTAAACCTGCCCTCTTCCAGTTTAGAGCCATTTCCCCTTGTTCTACCATTAACTGCCCTTGTAAAAAGTCCCTCCCCAGCTTTCTTGTAGCCCCTTCAGGTACTGGGAGGCCACTATAAGATCACCCCTAAACCTCCTCTAAATAAATACAGGAATATAGTCTTGTAAAGTCTTACTCAGAAGTGCAAATAAATGATCTAATTTTCAGAAGTATTGTTTACAAAGCAGATCTGAACAGAACTTTACAGTACAATTTTAATAGTGGACCCTTAAGCCAGTCATAGCCACGGGCTTCTCACTCACCATCTTCCAGCCAAGGATCTGCTCATCAACTGATAACAAGCTTGGATCCTGGGCATCCCACAGCTTGTTCCCCAGGTGCCTGGGCAGATGCCCTGCGGGGTGTGAGTCTGCTCCTGGAGCCGTGGTTCAGCCAGGCTGTCTCATAACCAGCAGCACAGGACGCTCAGGACTTTTGAAAACTTGGACTTTTACCAGGCATAAAACGAGGCTCTTATTTCAAAAAATGCTGATAAAATGAATTAAAATTCACTTTAAAATGTCAATGGGGATTGCTTAGCAAAACCTACACTGATGTATTTAGTTTTAATGATTTTTATAGAGCTAAAAGATGGGCCATTAAATCTAGGGCTAGTTGAAGAAACAGGACATTATTTACTACATTTCTAATGAAAGGTTTTCTGAAAGTTACTTACTAGCTTATAGTAATGAATCTATTTTGTAGGAATAAATGAAATCAGGTCCAGTCAGCAAAGCAGTCTGGTTTGTTGCAACCTTTACCAAGGGAAAGGGAAGATACTTGCCTTGCAGGGAATCTCATCTGCCTTTTCTGATTTGTACAACTCAACCCCTGCTACTTGGCCGAGTCTCATGTAGTCTTCATCACAGCCCCTTTACCAGTTAATATTTGCCTGGCTTGCTTGTAGTAGTGTTTTCTAAGTAATCTTTATACATCCACATTTAATTCTCCACTCTAAATATTTACAGTTCTCTTTTCAGTGTTCCTAGGGTGATTTCCCCATGTGCATGTTCAGTTAATGTAGCTCTAGTATAAAAAAGAAGACAGCTTTTAATTTGCTGGCATTTTGTAGCTTTTGTTCTGCTTGCAAAGTTTAACATTGATTAGTTTTGACACACAATAGAGCCAGCCCATGTGGCCGACCATGCTTTTCGAGGGAAGTATATCCTCTTGTCAGAGTGTGATGTGATGGGTCCCAGATGGAAGTTACAGGGTGCAGCTGGGCTGATCTAGCAAATGACTCTCAGCAGAGACGTGCTGTCCCTCTGCTCACTCATTCCCTGCCCCATGCACGGTCTTGCCCAGCAGAGATCTGTTCAGGATTGTGCTTAGATTACTGTGCTCTGGGCTCCAGTGGGCACATACAGCTGGGATGGAGTTGGGAGAGCTGGGAATCTTCCTTCTTAGCAGCAGCACCATGATAGGTATAAGTCCATTTAGACTGGTGCTTAAATACCTGTTAATATGAAGTCTCTGATCATGTGTTGACTTTAAATTATTTCTTGAGTTATGGCCTGTTAGGAGGCTACAACAGAGTTTAAAAAATAAAACATTCCCTCTCACATTGGTAGAATTTTCCCCATTTTATATATATGATCACAAAATGATCTTTGGCTTAATGACAGTGCCTAACAGGAACTGCTGTGTCACTGCTTGCATAGTTACTTGCTGCCAGCACCATGGTTAAAGTGATGAACCTTTTTTTGCAGGTTAATGAAATTTATCATGATGAGTCCCTGGGTGCTCACATTAACGTTGTCTTGGTGAGGATAATCCTGCTGAGCTATGGCAAGGTAAGTAAAGGTTAATTTAAATGGAGGATATCAGTATCTCTGAACTTCATTCTTTTATGAACAGTGTAGTTACTGGTGACATGTATTGGGTTTGTATTTTAATTCATACCTTGTCCTTACTGGCCTATGAATTTAAAGAGCTTTTTGTATTTATAGGTATTTGTTTAGCATTCAAACATTTCAAATAATATCAATGTCTTCTGTGTTTTTCCTGTATTATTTTAAGCTGCTGCTTAGCTCTGGCAGTCTCTCTTTTCAAATTTGTTTGGAATTATCCATGAAACATAGTGAATGTTTTGGTTGCTAAAGAAAACATGAGATGTTGTGGTAGAATTGTGTGTGAGTAACAATAAACATAAGAAGAGTTCTGCAAGATGCTGAGGGCTACAGCCTCATTCCAAAAACTCTAAACTTGGGCTTAATGTTAGTGGGACTACACATGTGCTTAAAGTTAAGTGCAAGTTCTGTGGGATAGGGGCTGGAAGGCAAGAGCTCTGCAAATCAAATCTGTAATTAAGAATACCGAGTGTTCTCTTGCTGTTTCTGTGGAAGGGGTCACTCTACAGGCAAAATTCGGGTAAAGAGGAATGAAATGCTAAATGGGCTTCAGACATATCAAACTGCTCAGTACCTGTGTCCTGTTTTTGCTAAATCAACATCAAATTCCATGGAAACAAGAACGAGGCATTTCAGACATGTTGAATAAATGCTTCGGTGAAGGACATGCAATTTTAGCAGCATAGTCAACTGCTCAAAGCAGAATGTTAACATCTAGTGTCCCTTTCTGGGACTGGAGTTGCTGGTGTTTGCATGTTCATGGAATAAACTTGGGTTCTGGAAGACTCCGTGTATGTTTATGGAAGTTACTGAAATGCTGTCAGTGAAGAGCCAGCACAGATGGTGTCAGTGGTGAAGCTCCAGTGGCATTCACCAGTTTGCTGAGCCCAGCACCAGCCAAGAGTTTTCCTCCCTGGTGCAAATGAAGGAGCTCTGAGTGTTTGTCTGGACTCTGCTGGAGACTGGTTACCTGGATGTGGGATAAACTGTTCTGTCTGAGCTTCTCCATCTGAGAACTAAACACACTGATCCATCTCTGCTCTTCCTGCAGTGATGTAGACAATGATGTAGTTAAGTGTTTTGGTTAAGCTTAATCAGATGCATGTTCTAAAATAAAAGGTAAAAAAGGTCACATTTGCCATTTTGTAATCGAAAGTTCATGGTGTGTGTAGTTAACATTAAATTGCAAAATAAATGAAATATCCTTGTGATTGCTGTAATGGCAGCAGTTTGAGGGATTGCAGATTGACTAATAATTCTTAAAAAATTCTGATATTGCAGTAGTGGTGGAAGCCAGCAGAAGTAGCACATGGGTTAGTCACTTCTTTGCTGTCCCTATTTCATAAATATTTCATAATTGTTATGTGTGTCCATCTTTAGCTCTATAAATCTGCACCAATCTGAACTATGATAACTTCTGCCATTTTTCTGATCGTAGACAATAGCTACGGTAGACTGCATTTTACTTTAGGAATCTGTTTTCTTGTGAAGAGTAAAGCATTGTCCATTGATAATTTAAAAGTTAGTGATTTCATATTAATCGTCTTTAGAGAGGAGAGTGGGGTGAAGCATGGAAACCTTAACTTCTTGGTGAGTCTTTGGCTACATCAGAGAAATAGCTGTTGCACGGAGCAATATGTAATCTGCTGGTGGATAGACTGCTTCTGGATTTGAGATCCATAATCTGTGGTGGATGATGTTTTAGTTCCTGAGTTCTCTTGCTGGCTTCAGCAAGAATAATTCTAGTATCACAAACTTGCCCTAAATAACCGTGAAGATAATTTTTTGTGCATTTTTCTATCTGATTCTTATTTGCATGAAAGGCAATTTATGACTTTCTGAAAAAAAGTAAAATTAGTGTAAAAGGTATCATTTCAGAGCTCCTCCACCTGATGGCATGGGGGCCTGCATGCCCTGGCTGTATAAGAATACATTTTTATATGTTCATATTTTTAAAGCACCTAATAGAGGAGGGAGCAGAGGTGAGGAGGTTTCTCTTTGGAGGGTTGAGATTATGTAGCAGTGGAAAAGGAGAGAGAAAAGGTGTGTTGTTCTTACTTTCTGAACCTATTCTGAGGAATTAGAACAAAGCCTTCAGTATTTTACTGTCCCACTAAAACACACCAGCACTAACAATTTTTAGGGGTATGTATTCAAAGTATATGATAAAAGGAAGTTAAAGCAGTGTGTGAATGAAGCAGCCTGGTTGGCTTCACAATGTGAAAATATCATCCCAGTCCTGTCTGAGTAAGCATTTCTTTTGAAAGCATGTAGCTGTGATATCTTCAGATTCATTTGTTTCATTGTAGGCAATTTATATATATTATCAAGGGTGCCATTTAAATAATCATAATAATTACATTATGGTTCTGTAACTGATGAAGTTATGTACCATCAACATCAGGTTTATGACAGCACTCTGAGCTATTGCCAATTCTCCACCCCTGAACAGCCTTCTACTGTATTGTGGGTTTTTTTTTTCTTAAGAGGATTATATTATTTTATACAATATGTCATCTGTTGATAAGAATTATATGGACAATACTTGAGTTGCATAGCAACCAGCTTTTCAGTGATTCTTGCTGGAAGGTACTCCATTCCTTGAAATGTACTTATTTTTTAATATTTTCAAACACAGACAGCTGTATATACAAAAGTTTCAATCATTTCAGTAATTGCATTAATTGCCCTGGTAAAATGGAAAAAATGGAAGATGTTCCTTGGTGATCACGTGTTGAAATTACTTCAGGGGCAAATTCAGGGGGCAAATGTGCTGTGTCGGGGGTCAGTGTGCTGAAGCTAACAACCCTTTCCTCATTCCCCACTTTTATCTTCATACTTCAAATAAATGAATCTGATGTGGGCTGATGTGAAGGCTTCAGCCATACCTGGACACTGCCCTCTCGTTTATCGATTCCATCAATAAGATAGAAAAATGTGTTCTGCAAAGGCCGCTCCATATCTGTGGTGGCTTCAGAAGCTACCATGCATTTCTCTACATTTTCTTTACATTCACTCCCGAAGTCACAGGCTTTTTTGATGAGATGGGATACTGCAAATAAGTAAACAGGGTGTGTGTGGTGCATTTTTATTTAAATGGGAAAAAGATGAGCTGGCTTGCTTCTGCCTTTTTGACTTCAGTAGTAGGAAGATTGGTTCAAAATTTTGGAAACTGTGGATACATTTGAAATGAACATAATTCAACATTTGGGCAAATCATTCCATTTAGACCTATTTTGGTTGTAACGGCTCTGTAATCCAGCTAGCTGTAGAATACTCCGAGGAATAAGCAAAGCAACCACTATCACCAAGTGCAGAGGAGGTGGCAAGAGATGAGCTGAGAATGAATTTAAAAATCCTGACTGGTTGTTATAAAATTTGTTTGGAAACATTTAAATCCTGAGCACTGCATAAAATCCTCTCATCACCTCTTTGAGGTGGATGAATAAAGGTTATTATTCCCATTTTACAGCTAAAAAAACAAGGATGTTAAGTGTTATTTTTCCAAGGCCACACGGAAGGCCACTGGCAGGCTGGGGATAAGACCTCATAAATTCCTGGCTCCAACCCCATGTTCTATCCATCGACAATGGTGACTTTGTGTGCAGATGAGCTGCCCTTGCACAGCGGCAGAGGAAAGCACACACGTTAGCTGGGATGGGTGTAATTAAGATAGTTATTAATGAAAAAAAAAGTCAAAAAGACTTTTGCAGGAACTGCAGGGGTTTCAGTAAATGCAACCACCTGAGATTTATGAGAGTTATTTCTTGGGAAATGTGAACATGGCAGTGCAGGATATCCCTGAACTCTCATTTGGAACAACAAGCACAGCCCGAGTCACCTGTATTCAGACTGGAACAGGGTCAGGTAGGCTGAGGGATGCCTTGCCTGCTCTGTAGGCTTCTGGGATGATAACCAGTAGGGAGAGAAAACCCAGGTTAGCTATAAACCCATTCTGGCCCCAGAACAAGTGGTTGTACTCTGGCCATGTATTAACTTGGTCAAATTGAAAGAGGAACCTGACCACCAAGGCAGAGAGCCTTTTGAAAAGATTAGGGGTGGGAAGAAAACCCAAATGGCTTTAAGATGACTGTTCAGGAAGAAGGTAGTATGAGGTGGATGCCTACAATCTCATAGGACAGGACTCTTCAACTTAGAAGGATTTTTCAGTTGTGTACGTCTGAGATGTTAGCAGAGCTCCTGCTGCCTTCCTTTGGGACAAGATTTTACCTTCAATCTTCTCATAAA
This sequence comes from Antrostomus carolinensis, assembly GCF_000700745.2. Classification (NCBI taxonomy): domain Eukaryota; kingdom Metazoa; phylum Chordata; class Aves; order Caprimulgiformes; family Caprimulgidae; genus Antrostomus; species Antrostomus carolinensis. The sequence continues at coordinate 66,420 of NW_010303108.1, forward strand.
ATGGTGCTCTCTATCTCTGCCATCTGACCTTTTCATGTCTAAGCTTGATGCAAGCAGAGAAGATGTTCTCAGTTCAGCCAGGATGGAAAGCAGTGGTTCTCTCTGAGCCAGGTTCTTCTCTCTGTTTCCCAGAGGGTGGCACAAGTGACCACTTGTGCTGAGATGGAAGGACAAGCCAGGTTTATCTCTTACATCTGATGTTCTTTGTTACCATTTTGCTGTTGACCCTGCTTGGAGGGAAAGGGATGAGTGCTCCTCTCATCTCTGTCCCAGGAAGAGGCAAAGACTCTGGCTGAGAGCAGTTGTGCCTGGCATGGCAAGGGTTTTGTTAGCTCTACATTAGAGTCATGGGATAGCTGTGCTTGGAATGGATTTCTGGGCATCATCTAGTCCAACTCCTCTGCTCATACCTACATTAGGTTGCTCAGAACCTTGTCCAGCTGGGTTTTGAATATCTCCAAAGACAGAGAGTCCACAGCCTCTCTGGGGCAGCCTTTCCCAATGCTTGGCCACTCTTATGGTAAAACTGCTGTAACACTCTCAGAGTTTTTTCCTTGCATTTAAATGGAATTTCCTATATTTCAGTTTGTGCCCATTGCCTCTTGTCCTTTCTCCAGATGCCACTGAGAAGAATCTGGCTCAGTTGTCTTTATTCCCCTCCCAACAGGCATTTGTATACATTGACAAGATCCCCTTGAGCCTCCTTTTCTCCAGCCTCTGCTTGTATTAGAACGTGACTGATGCGAGTTGAGTATCTTAGCTTTCCATTGACATTGGTAGATGCAGAAGACCTGAAAGTTTCAGCAAAAAAAAAGCAGGAATCAAGCCCTGATCTTACAGCGTGCTGTACAAACATGTCTGAAGATGGAGTTTTTGACCCCAGCCTTTGGCCATTTCCAGTAACCAGTTCTGCACATGCTGAGTTGCAAGGCCAAAACCTACATATTATATAGCATTTTGTCTGCTGTTCATATTTCTGCACTGTTTTCATAGGTTTAGGGTGAGGATAAAGATGAGAGGAGATATGGTCCCTCTTATTTTTTATCTGGGTAAATTGTTGCATTGCCTTATTTATATATTAGACTCATAGCTTATAATTTCCCAGCATGTTTTGTTGGGACCTTGAAGAGTGTAGAGCTGGCTGATAGCATAAACAGTACTTTGTATTCCTGATCTGCTTACATTCATACAGAATTAGGGACTGAAAAGTGTTTGCAAACTGCTGCCATAAGAAAGCTTTACAAATCCTTTGAATGCATAATGACAGTTTGCTGAATGAGCTATTTTTGTTAGTTCAGTTACCATGGACACTCAATAATTGTACTTATTTACTTTTTACTTGTCTTGTTCCGAATGTGAGAAAAATATAGAAGATCTACTCCAATATACAATGAACAATAGAAATGCCAAGCAGAAGCAACGTAAATAGTGTGTTTTGCAAAGACTTTACATATTCAAGAAGGGACAGTCATATGTTAAATTGTTTCCCGAATGTGTGCACTGCTGTGGTCCAATTTTTGCTACCATAGTTTGAAGTCTATCTAAAGTTAAGCATATTTCTGCTCCTGGAGCTACTGAAGAGCAGCAATGCCTTCTCTGTTGGTTCTCTTGGAGCACCACCTAATGGATGAGTTAGGAAAGGTCCTTTTCCAGCAAGCTTCTGGCCAGCCTAAATTTCTTATGTTCTTCTCATCAAGTACCTGCACATCAACACCGTTCCAAAATTGTGCCCAGTTATGCCAAATGGTGGATAAATAACACAGCTGGTTAAGTAAAGCTGCCATTCTATGTGTTGATACCAGTGTCTTTCACATGTACCAGCAACTTGAACTTTCTTTAAAAGTTTGGTTAGACTATAGACTAAATTTGCAGTTTTCTTCTAAGATAACTGGCCTCTGGATCTATGTAGTAACAACTTTCAACCATTTCTTACTGCCCTGCTTTGCCTCTTTGTACAAATGGTAGTTGTAATTCAGCTGTCTTCTATTTTTGTTTATTTTTTTCTGCTGCTTCGATATAAGAAGGAAGGGAGTAGAGAGGAAATGAAGGTAGGATCAAAAAAGAAGGAAAATGAAAGGCATTAGTAGATATTGAGTTCCCCAGAGCAAGGATCTCAGCTGGTTCTCTAGGGCAGACTGTCCTCGTAACCCTCTGTGGTGTTTCGTCGCATGGGGAAATGTTCTCCCAGCTGAACCCTTTCCACTTCTTGGCCAACATCTCCATCTGTTTCCATCAGCAGTTCACTGAAATGCCCACAGATTTTTTACTTTTCTTGCTGTGAGAAGGAAAGTTTCTCTTTCCATTGGCAGTTTTCCTACTGACC
>NW_010303108.1:68754-76055 GCF_000700745.2 Antrostomus carolinensis
TGATCAGCTGAGTAATGCTCTCCACAGGCCTGCTGTCCTGTTTGGAAAGAGATCCTTCCCAGCCAGGTCTGAGCTCCTAGCCAGCTGCAGGACCTGCATGTTCCTGGCAGTGTGGGCCCTTTGCTGGCCAACAGTAACACCTACACCTCTTCTCCATATGCAGCCTCCTAGTCCCCAAACTTTCTCTGTTTGATGTCTGACAAAGAGGGATTTTAACTTTACTTATAGTCCATATTACTGTGTACGGTTCATCTGTTTTCCTCTTTCTCCTTTTGCTTTGTCCATTTAATAGGGAACTGGCCTTTTCCGAGTCTGATGAAAGCTCCCCATTGACTTCCAACAGAAAATATTATCAAGTGTTATCTGATATCTCTACAGGAGTAAATTTTTGGACAATATCCTTCCAAAACATATTACATCTGCCCTGTCTAGTAACAAGTTGTGCCTGGTCCCATGATTTCCTAAGCTCCTTTCTTGCAGAACAGCAACATTTAAAGGTGAGACAGCTCAAAAAGTGAATAAAATGCAATATAAAGACATGTCTGGCTCAGGAAATCTCTGATCAGAAGACCACTGGAGCCTTGGAGCAGGTTATTTGGAGACAAATACTATGCTATACTTGCACTCCTCTAATTCCCTTTCCTGAGCATCCCATTGCCTCTACTACAGGAGAGGACCATGGCTTACGTGGTTCTTTGGTCTGAACCATTGCAGTTGTGTAGCATGGTGAGGTTGACTCAGACCCCAGACTGGTGGTTCCCTGGCCATGCAGTATTCTCTGTTAGTACTGTTGGAGCCTTTCTGATTTGGAAGTCCTTGACAAATTGCAGAGAGTGGGAATTCATATGAAAATTTGCTAGGAATCAAGAGGATTTCTCTTTTCAGGCTGCTGCGTTACAGTGAAGAAAGACAAGAGATTAGTGGACAGGTGATTTGTGTACTCAGCAGGTAGATTGGTTTTTCCTCTTACTCTTTGGAAGTCCTCCTCACTGACACAAGGCCTTGACTTGCTATTTATATCTCTAGCACATGGACTCTTAAAATAATTGGCTTCCTTCTGGATACCTCATTTCCCAACTTAAAGAGCAGTAAGGTTCAGTTTCACATGTGCCACGTTTCTGATGTAGAATTGTGTCATGGGCAAAGAAGTCAGGCTGTCAGATGAAATATGTTTTATAGACTTGTGTGTTCACAGTTTCTTCTCCTATGCCAAAGGGATTTTCTTCATTTTCCCCATTGCATTGGGTGCAAAAACCCCCACAATGTTCCACATTAACCAGTTGGTTCTTCTTTTGTTTGCTGGAAGACAAACTCTGTTTTGATAAATAGCCTTTGAGATGCTCTTGGATTGAACTAGTGGTTTTGCTCTCAGAGTGGACTTAGGTGTACAGTGAAAACGGTTGTCAGCTCATGCCAGATGCCAACACAGTGCCTGAGCCTGGTCTCTGGCAGACTCGATGCTTGTCAGAGAAGTGCTGCAAACTGCTGTGTTAGTTCATTCACAGACTGGTCTTTTGCTTCTGTGCTGGGGTCCGCTGCAAACGTTTCAGTTTAGGGGATAGGGAAGAGGTGACATATGACAGAGGAAAGCTATAAAACAACAGTTATTTAGAATTTATTGGGGTTTACATATTCTGTGCTTGTTTACAGAGATTTCTTTGCAAATATTTGGATTCCCTTAAACAAAGGATATGTTGATAGTGCATTGGGTTGGTTTTTTTTTTGTTTTCTGATCGATGCATCTTATAAAATGTGCTGATTTTTATTTGGTAAAATGTACAGAAGGAGGTCATTATGAGACACAGAAATATTAGTAAATGATACACAATCTGAGATTTTTCAACTTCATTTTACAATATTCTTTGCTTTTTGAATCTAGCAGTAAGACTTCTCACTAAGCTCCTTGAAAGGATTGATTTCTCTTGTGAAGCACTGGAGAAATGAGAACAAGGTGGAGATGAAGTCGATTGTTTGTTTATTTGTTTTTATTTTACCACTGATGGAAGTTATTAAAGTTTTCAACAATGGTCAAGCCTTGTTTAACTGAAGAGGATTTTTGCTTGAAGACCCAGGATTTACTCTGTTATAGTAAATCAAAATTTGTTTAAGTTTGTTCTTATAAATATATGAAGATACAATAATGGCACCACAAGGGTCCCACCATTTTAATACAGTTGTGAGTTCAATTTCCAAGGGAATTATGACTGGAAACAGTATGATCTAGTGCAGGATTATATTACAACTTTTTCATTCCACAGCAGTATCAGAATCCAAACTGTGCCTCTATTTGGTTTATTAATTTGTTTTTCTGAACATTTGCAGAATTTTAATATCCCAATTTTGCCAAAATCAGTCCTCAGTTTGGCAGACTCTTCATTTATCAGTTCCAGTTGTTCTTCCCCAACCCTTTGAGGATTTTCTTTTTCATGTAGTCAATACCCTATGTACTCCATCATGCACTCAACTAGAGGTTATGTCAAATACATCAGTATTGAAACACGAACTATAGTACTTCTCTCTTTATTTTTGGCCCAGGATAGGTTTTGCTCTACATTAAGTATTTTGGAATGACAAATGCTTACAGTACAGTATAGCATCTAAATTGTAGTGGTTTGTGTTATGATTACAGTGTTGTCATGGTAATATATTTTTTGCAAATGAAAAGCCAGGATTCACATATGTAGTTCTTACAAATCCTGGAAGGCCTGGGATGGGTCAATTAGTCATACATTTTATAGCATCCCACATGCAATAAGCTTTCCTAAGTCTTAGCAATGCACAGTATTAAGTAGAATTAGCTGGGAATTCTTAAGAAAGTACTATATAAAAAAAAGGCAGATGTAATAGTTGGATTTTAAAATATCTTTCTTGTACAAAAGAGTTGTCCTTTGCACATCTTCTAGCACGTTAGCTCATTTGAGTTGGCTAAGCCATGTTGACACACAACCCATGTAATGTGTGGTTCATAGAGAAAATGGTGTACCACAGTGGGAAGTTAGGTGTGCTGGCTTCTGAATGATCTTCAGATGTGGAATGAGTTAATAAAAATTCACTTTAAAAGACAGTCATTGGGAAAGTCCATTTCTGACAGTACACAGCTGAAAACAGCACGCTCAGTTTTTACACTTCCTAGGTCATCCAGTAGTGTTCAAAGGTCTGACAAAACAGCCCTAACTAACAGCTTGGTTTCACGACAAAAGTGATGATGAACCAGGGCAGGGTGCTGGCTGTCTGCTCTTGCTGCCATTTGCTCCCCTTGGCCATGAGGTGTTACCCTTCCCACGCTGGGTTACTCTCCACTGGCCAAGAGCTGCTGCAGTTCCAATAGGGCCACGGGCTCCATCAGAAGCTGTGTATCCAGACTGGAAGTGGTGGTGCAAGCTGGTGCCAGGGTGGCATAGAAATAATAACACACAGTGTACAATACAATATCAGTTTGTTCATTAAAAGATGCATATTTTTCTTCTGTTACATATTTTTATTTTGTTAGATCTTGAACTTCATTAAATGCAGAAATTGCATTTATTCTAACTGCTATATTTATTCTAACTTTAGCTATATTCTTACTTTCTTCATCCAGTAAAAAGTGTTTCTGAAGTGTAATTATCTCTTCATTAAGAACAGACTTTTAATAGAAATGAGATGTTTAGTCAAGTGCCTGAACAAGTTGGGGAAAAAAATGACCCAGGCTTTTAATAAATAACTATTGGTGTCTTTTTTTTCCTGGGCATGTGCAGTCCATGAGTCTGATAGAGATTGGAAACCCTTCACAAAGTCTGGAAAATGTGTGTCGCTGGGCCTATTTGCAACAGAAACCTGACACTGGGCACGCAGAATATCACGACCATGCTATCTTTCTCACAAGGCAGGATTTTGGTCCATCTGGCATGCAAGGTAAGAAGTTCATCAGGTTTTGTTTTGTAAATGTCAAGACTTCTGAGCAGCATTTGTGTTTAGCACTTAGCAAGGGTAGTGGTGCAAAGTTGAGTTGTTTATCTATCTTTTGCTTAGTTTTGGTCAATGTTTTCTCTCCCCAGGACCTCTGCACACAGCCATTTTCAGTTGTAACTGTTTCACTTATTATTTTACCTCTTCTTACTGGTGGGGTTGTTTATTGGATCATTTCTTTGCTCTTGCTGAAGCCAAGCAAATGGGATCCCTATGTAAACAGCCCTGAAAATGCCCAAAGATTAAAGAACTGATTTTGTGTTTAAAAAGTCTCCAAAGCTGTTGCCATGTTCCAGCAGGACTGCCAAGAAATATTGTAACAGCGAGGTGTAGAATGGGAAGGCCAAGTACTGTCCACTTTTTCCTTTTTGCAGGACTCTGCCTCCTGTGAGATCAGATTTGTTCACGGGAGGGGATGAATCTCAGAGTTTTTCCATTTCTTTTGGGTTGTCCAGATTTGCTGTCAGCACAGGGCTGGGCTTTTGCTCACATGTTCCCTGAGGGCTGGAACTGCACAGAGCTCCTTGTGAGCTGTGACACAGCAGCACACGGTGTCCTTTCCCCTGTTGCCTCATGCGCTTGGAGAAGGCAGTTGCAGGATGGTTGCAGAGGTGACAATGTGTTTTTTGATGAGCCAGGAACATAGTTTTAATTCATTCAACAGTCTGGTTTCAGCTGTTTTGTAGACGAGGGAGCACATTATTAAATGTTCAGGAGCAGAAGTCTCCTGAGAGGACCACTTCAACTATGTTTGTGTTACAAGAGAAGACAGATGCTTGTCCTAGAGCTTCTTACCACATCACCTTTCCATACTTGTTCATTTTCTGCAACACCGGGTATTTCTCACAGGCTATGCTCCAGTCACTGGAATGTGTCATCCTGTTCGAAGCTGCACTCTCAACCATGAGGATGGCTTTTCATCAGCATTTGTGGTGGCTCATGAAACTGGACATGTGTGAGTAGCAGTGTGGACGTTCTGTGTCTGACCTTATAATGTCATTGATGCTGACAAATATCGATGACATTGGAAAGATGCAGTTTATGTTAAGAAACAATATTCAGGGCTAGCCTTGGCTTCAGATCTCAGCTCTCTCAAGGCTTTCTTTACAGTCTTAAATAAGCTTTGTATTTTGGTATTTTCAAATGGAAAAAGGAACTAATACCAAAATAGTTTCCAGGGCTGCTTTGAGAGTAGATTGAATGATGTATTATAGTCTCCTGGTGGAAATGTAAAGTACTTATAATGCTGAAATATGAATTCATTGAGTCAGTGGAATACATGATTCTTGAAAACAATCCATATTAAATAAGCCCATCATCTACATATGTTACTGCTGGTAAAGGATACAACACTGTATAGAAACGGGGTGCCAAGCACTGAGGCTACAACTGTTCTAGATATTTCATATAAAAAACACAATCATTTTACTTATTGATGTGATTAGAGCCAGTGACCAGGCAGCAGTTGTCAGAGCTTTGGTTTCTCCCAGAGCATTTTAGTTTCCCTGTTTGCAGAGAACACCCACTGATTTCCCATTTTCTCTTTGGTAGAACAACAGTTCCCAGAAGGCTTTTTCTGAACAGTTTCAATCTATTCTGTTTTCCCTAAGAATGCCTTCAGGCCCTTTTCTCTTTGTTGTATCAGAATTATTAAGGGCTTTAAACAAAAAAATGCTAAAGTTTATTGAATCTCACTGTAAATGTATCTTAATTAGCCAGGGACATAGAATTGATACCCAGATGGTATTTAATTCCAGAATTTTTTAATTAGGATTAAAAAGAATATACAGTGAGCTTTAAAAGAGATACTGCTGAAGAATGTTTGTAATCCCTCAAATCACATTCAGCCCCAATCTGTTAATTTGGTTTAAGTTCTGGATAGATATTGCCCATGTTAGTCAAAAAATAAAATCTAAAGTATCTGTAACTTGGGGTAATTTTCTAGAAAGCACCCAACTCTTTCCAGGCTGTTTCACATCTAAACAATGGAGAATTGCTACTGGGCAATAGCAGCAGCTAGTCTAAACTAGCATCAGTGTGGCATCTTTTATTTTCCATGCAAAGGACTTGTCTACAATTGCAAATTACTTCAAATTAAGCTAAGGTGTAGTTTTTTAAAAATTAGATAAACTCCTGAATAGCTCCAGATTGGAGTATGAATAAATTTCTGTTAATACTCCTGGAGGGTGCAATAGATCTTTAATCCAAAAACTGATTCATTTATCTGCAGTAATTCACAAATGTGGGTGTGCACAGAAGTCCAAAGAAGGCATTTTTAGTCTATATTGAAAGTGGATTAAGCTAATCACATGAAAGTACTCTCAGGGGTCAATACTTCTGTGTGGGAGTGACTCCAGACCAGCTCTTCAGCTTCAGTCTCACCCTGTCTCACTTCTCATTACTTTGCTGATATGGACAAAGGTCATGGGACGTAAGAACCTTGTTGTAATCAACCACTAGTGATATATTGGGATGTCACTTGGGCACTCAGACATTTGGGGTGTCACTTGGGCACTCAGAGTTCACCTGTGATGTAACCCTGCTGGCTCTCTTCTCTGTGGGGCAGTTTAGGCATGGAGCACGACGGCCAAGGGAACAGATGTGGGGACGAAGTCCGTCTGGGGAGCATCATGGCCCCCCTCGTGCAAGCCGCCTTTCATCGCTTCCACTGGTCTCGTTGCAGCCAGCAAGAGCTGAATCGCTATCTCCAGTGAGTAACTGTTAAGCAGCCTCTCTCCTTTGATTAGGAAGCATGTAAGAACAATTCTCTCTCTAGTATTTGTGCTTTCTTCTTTTGTTAGTTACTCAAATGCGGTTGAATCATAGAATCATAGAATGGTTTGAGTTGGAAGGGACCTTAAATATCATCTAGTTCCAACCCCCCTGCCATCAGCAGGGACACCTTCCACTAGACCAGGTTGCTCAAAGCCTCATCCAGCCTGGCCTTAAACAAAGAAACCTCCCTATCCTATTGGGAGCGAGATGCTTTCCCACCAATTGCAAATAATAATGGAAGTTGTCCGTGACTTTGATTTCAGTCCATTTTAAAGTGTTCTCATTTCACATACATCTATTCATTTTCTGGACAGTGATTTTATGTGTGCTGTCCTCTCATGGGTTATGAGAAGACACTGTTACTGATCTCATTGCTACCTTTCCTCCCACCCTAATCTAACTTCTAGCTGGAGGAATGTCTGTGCTACCCATCAATGTGGTGTGTATCTTAGAGATTCCAAATTCAGCTTCAACGGTCATTTGTTGCTTATGATACCTGTCAGTGATAAGGTGGTGCTGCCTAAAGAGGAAATTCTGCCCTTTAAGTGCTCAGGGCTTTTCTTGACCTTAATAGTTAT
>NW_010303108.1:76083-78542 GCF_000700745.2 Antrostomus carolinensis
TAGAATTCTTTCTTCAGTTGTTGCTTTTCCTTTAAGTACCCTAAGTGCAAAAGCTATTTAAATAGCTTCATCCATGTCCTTTGCCTTTCCTTTGAACCTGACACTTTGGGCACTAGACCTGCTCTGCTCTGGAGTTCCCTGAGAGACTCTGATGTTTATGAACATGTTTTTGCTCCTTATAGAAAAAAACCTTTCCCTTGTTGTTATGTGCAAGTTGTATGGAAAAATGTGGGGAAACTACTATGTTACCTACCAGAAACTGAAAATGAGTGGGAAAAAATGCAGCAAAATACTTGAAGTAAACATAAAGACAGGAGTCAGTCTTTTTGTCAATATTTTTATTGTCTTAGGTGTCTTGGGTATGGCAATAAGGAGTAAAAATATCATGAGAGAAGTGTGATTGTTTCAATTAGCAAGATCCTTTAGAACTTTAGCCATTAAATAAAAAATCATCTGGCCTAGAGGGCTGCTTTACATTCTTTTCAATATAGCTATGTTTAAGTATCTTATAACAAAGCAGAACGATGGTTTGCTTTGAAGTAAATCTAACCTCAAAATTCTGCTTTCAACTATTGGTATCTTCAAGGCAACTGGAATGATTGCCAGAATAGACTTGTGTAGGGTGTCCTCATGTCTGTTAAATGACTTGGAGACATTTCAGAGATACTGTCGACCATGTTGGTTTTATGAATTAATCAATGATTATATGTGTTAACCACTTGGTGATCACAGAATCAGAATCACAGAATTGCCTAGCCAATGATTATATGTGTTAACCACTCGGTGATCACAGAATCAGAATCACAGAATTACCTAGATTGGAAAAGCCCTTTCAGATCATCGAGTCCAATCATTAACATCAAACTGACAAGTTCCCAACTAACCCATGTCCCTCAGCACTATGTCTACACGACTCTTCAATCCCTCCAGGGATGGGGACTCCACCACTGCCCTGGGCAACCCCTTCCAATGCCTCAGAACCCTTTCAGCAAAGAAATTCTTCCTCAGATCCAATCTATACATCACACAGAAAGGAAGCTTTGTACAAATTATGGATGGAGCTGTGAGCTGTCAGCAGAAACAGAGAAGGAACAAACCTGAGCACTTAATGCAGGCAGGAAAGTACATGTGCTTGTAAAGGAGTCGCTGCTTCTCAGCAAGGACACAGGAAGCCTGCAAGCTTAGTGGTAATCTCAAATGGTTACCCTGGCTTCTGCTTCTAAAACTTCACTTGAAAGACAGTTGCAGGCAGCAAGAAATTCCACAAATGGAAAATTAATTAAAATTTCTTTTCTTCTTGGTCTCATGTGGATTCTTCCTTTGATTCCTTTCACATAGGGAGCCTGGAGACTGACAGGAATTTACATGGAAGCTAAATGGAAATTACAATGGAAGGGCTTCAGAAAAAATATATCTAGAATATATATATATGTATGTATATATATAGAGAGAGAATCCATTAAAGGTGGATACAACATGATAAAGTTAATGTGAGTGTAATTGCAGTATTAGCTGCTCTTCACGACCAGCATCTGAGAAATCATAGGCTCTGTTTTGTTTGGAATAAAAAGGCAATGAAACCACAAACACTGTGCAAGTCTCACAGCCCCATCTGTTACTGTAATTTTTGCCTGTTGCAGTTCCTATGATTGTCTGCGTGATGATCCCTTCGAACATGACTGGCCTTCCCTTCCACAGCTGCCAGGAATTCACTACTCCATGAATGAGCAGTGCCGTTTCGATTTTGGTTTGGGCTACATGATGTGCACAGCTGTGAGTACTTAAGTTTGGCTTCTGCTCTTTCTCATCCAGGAGTGTTGTAAGTGTCTCTGAAATGTCCTTAATAGGGACAGTGAAGGGAAGCCCATGAGAAAAGATGTGCCCACTTAGCTGTAAACAAGCAATAACAACTCAGTGTTGACAAATATGCTATTTTAAGTATCTGTGTCTTTTTTTTTTTTTTTAACTGGAGTTACAGAAATAATTGTTCTATAGTTTCATAAATAGCTATAGACTTCAAGCAGACAAACTTGCTGCATTATTGAGCATCCTATTGCTGGCAGATAGTTATTTTGCTACAAAACTCCCACCCACGTGTGATGGAGATGGATTTGGTGGCACATCTTGTAGTGCTAACACAGGGCAGTATGCTTTTATGATCCAATTTTATGGAAAGTGTGATGCATTTTGATGCCTAACATGACAAAATAAGCGTGACAGTGTGTAGAGCAACTTGCAAGGACTCTTAATGACGCGGTTGGCTCTCTTGTACCAGGAAAACAAGAGACAAAGTCTAAATTTAAAGCAAGGCAAGATTATTGTAATTCTCAGTGGACTGGCCTCAGAAAGCACTGTCTTCTGCAGCAGGGCTGTGCCTCCCACTTCCAGGAGACAAAGTAGGACAAAATATTAAATGGAAAGAGATGTTTTCAGCTGGTGTGGCAGGTGCTAGCAAAAAA
>NW_010303108.1:78585-90843 GCF_000700745.2 Antrostomus carolinensis
GAGTGGTGTCTCTAGATAATGGACGAGAACCTTTAAAGCATCAGCTGTAGTATTGTGTCTTGTCACAGTTCCCACTGATGCTGCCTTGGAATAATGTCCCAGCTAAAGAGGGTCTTTTCTTACAGTTGAGATGGAGGCTTTCTGTTCTTCTTTGTTCAGAATAGCCAAAAGTATGTCCAGACATCATGGTTTAGTATATTGTATGGTAGGTGATTCTCATCCTCTCCTATACAAGCTCTTGCATTGTAGGTAAAATGCCATTTTATTCATTGGATCAAAGTCCTGAGCTCAGATTTCCATCCTTCTAAGAAGGTGATTGTGGCAGCTGAACTACAGTCTGAGCAGTTCATTTCCCTCTCCCATGAATCCTCAAGGGTTTTTTGTTTTGTTTGCCAAATGAAGCAGGACCATTTTGAAAAACTGTAAGAAAAGGCACTTTATGTCTTGCCATCTGAAGGAACTAGTTTTCCACTTGTCCAATCTGTCTTTGGTGACTCGTGTAAAACTGTTTTTGCCCAGCCTTATTCCATCAAATGCAGGTGGGATCTCACTTCAGAGTCACTGATGATTTTGCGTGAAAATTCAGATTTGCTCAATCCACAGACACAACGGTGTTCCTCAGGAATCAGCTGAGAAAGGGAAAACCCCACCGTGCTGCAGCTTCTCTTGCAGTTTCCAGTGGGAGCTCTCTCGAAGCATTGTCCATTCTGATTTTTCTTGTGTTTTCAGTTCCGTACGTTTGATCCCTGCAAGCAGCTGTGGTGTAGCCATCCCGAGAACCCCTACTTCTGCAAAACCAAGAAAGGGCCTCCGCTGGACGGGACCATGTGTGCACCAGGAAAGGTGAGAGCGGGTACTGCGTGTACCTACACACTCGTGTGTTCACGTGTGTTTGTGTGCAGTTGGTGAAGTTCACCTTAAAATCAAGAGGAACAAGAGAAGAACCTATCTTGAGGACTTAAAGTCTGCTAAGATGTGGGACAAACTCAGGAATGCAAGTAAGGCTGTTGAGCAGTGTGAGATGAGGAGGCAGGGACCAGAGCTGGTGTGCCTGCACAGCAGCTCTGTGACCATCAAACCCTGTCCTCGTGCAAGTCATGGGAGTGTATGCAGACTGCCCTGTGCTTCTTGGCAAGTCGTTGTGGCAGAGCCAAAAATGGGGAAATTTCTACTTGCCCACAACTTGTGTGGGGTCAAAGGCATTTGTGTTTGTGTCAGTGATGGTTGTAGTGATGCTGACTGGCTTCACTGGTGCTGGTGGTGGAGAGAGCAGCAAGGTCCTGGAGATGACAGTCAAGCTAAGGCCACCATGGCTGCCCTGAGGGAAAGGATGGTTGTGGTAGTTGAGTGCCATCATCATGGCAGAGAGGGACTGTGAAGAGAGAAGAGCAGATTAGCAGAGGTGGATTGGCTGGCTTGATGAGAGTCAAGTGAGGCAGGAGGAACTGTAGAGGGAAGGTGTGAGGTGGCAAGGACTCAGACAGCTCCGACCCCTCAGCCACCATGCTGGACCTGCTCCAGGTCTCAGTTATCCTGCGGTGGTCATGCTGTGCTCATAGCAGATCTGAACTCCCAAGTCCTTTGAAGTCTGCTGAAAACGTCTGGCTTCCCTGGGCTTTGGATGGAGTGAATGAGGGGGAGAGGAAGATGTCGCTACTTGGAAGGCTATTTTGTAAAACCCAATGGATGACATCATTTATGTGATAAATGAACCGTGTTAGCAGCTGCTGTTACGGTTTGAAATGTTTTGGGGTTTTTTTAAAGGTAGTGTAATGCTAAATTAATTCCCTAGCAAGTCATGCTCTATATAAACCACTCCCTTCTGATTTTCTCTTCTTTAGATTATTCCTGTTGTAACAGCTTTGTTTCTTGTTTAAAAATGTATGCATTTTTAAATTACAATCCAAAATCTTAAAGAGTTTCTTTGGATTCATTTTTCTATATCTTGATTTTTGTGGTAAAAACATTCATGAAACCCCCAGAAAAATACAATTATATTCTATTTTTTTGTGGCACCCTCTTCCCCAAGCCATTCATTCATATTAGTATTTGAACAGAAATGAGAAGAAAAAAATAACTCGTAACCATACAGTTAAGGATCTGTCAGCGCTTCCATTATAAACAGTTTGTCAGGATATTATGCAACTCAGCTGTAAAAATTTTCCCTGGACTGAAACTTGGGATCCAAGGCTTCAGCAAACTGTGCAGACAGCCAAGCTTTTTAGTTTGGTGGAGATGCAGGCGAGTATGTGCACAATCTGAAGTTTCAGTAGATGATAGGACTATGACTTGGTTTATTCCCAGAGGAGCTGTCCCAGTTTTTTGATAAATAAACTTATTGCAACCTTCCAGGAGAACCTGAGAAAATAATATAAAATGAAAACCATTTTGTTAGATAAAGCTCAGCAGTCTGAGCTTAAACAGTTTTTTAAAAATAGCATGAGTTATGAAGGTTATACAAGTGACTTTGTGTATCTGAGCTCAGCATTTGACTGGTGTATTTATTAGTTGTTGGTGATTTTAATACAGGCACATCAGATCAGTCCTTTTCCATCTGTCCCTTTCCTTTTCATCCCTGCCTTTGATTTGGCCTTTCTCTCTTCACTCTCTTCATTGATTTGGACAATCCCAGACTCATACCTGAAAGGATGAGGACTGTTAAATGCACACAGTGCCCAAAGCTGGGACTCAGTTGCAGTGTGGCATCTTCCTTTAAGATACATCTCCCATGATACTTCAACAGCACATGAGGAACAGGAAAATAACTTCAAACTTGATCCACTGTTTTCTTGGGAATAACGCCAGAAAAGAACAGAAACATAAGCAATTAAAGATGTTGATTCAAAAAGATCCATTTGTTTCCCACTTTAGAGACTTGCCGTTTTTGTGATTTCATACCACTAATTCCCAGGGCCTATTTTAAGCTCAAACCAATCACAACACTGCTGATGTGTCAAAGAAACATCCTGGCTTTGCAGCAGCTGAGGGGACCGAATGCCAGAAACGAACGTGATGTTTGGGAGACTAACACGGAGTATGATGCATAGATATCTAGTGGAAGGTGTCCCTGCTGATGGCAGGGGGGGTTGGAACTAGATGATCTTTAAGGTCCCTTCCAACCCAAACCATTCTATGATTCTATGATATTCTCACCTAAGCCTGGTGTTCAGATAACCCGTAACTGGTCTCTTTGCTTTCCCAAACTTAGCAGATGCTATTGAGGAGAATCCAGTCCAGCTGCCTCCTTCCTAACTGGTGATCAAGGGGAGAGAACACCTATGGGAGACACGAGATCTGTAGCACATTTTCAGCAAGCACGCTGATAAGGGCCGTGTCTCTGCACACCCAGGACCTTCATGCTGACCCTTAGAAATGCAAGGAAGATTAGACTTTCTAATGCTGTCTATATGTGTGCACGTATGCATGTATGCGTGCATATAGATGTCTGTTTCAGGAAATACATGTAAATGTGTGTAAGCTCTTCTGTGCATGTGGTTATTTGATATAAGTTGCCAAAAGAGTGAGGTTCTACCATTTCAAAAACTTTTCAATAAGTCTCCTTGTGCAAATGGAGACATTGAACAACCTTTATGTTAACTGGCAGCAAACTAATAATTTACTGGGTATAGGGATAGAAAAATAAAATATTCTCTTGGAGCTTCCCAGGCAGAGAAGAAAACTACTATTTTTATAGAATCCTAAAGGAAATAGTGTATTTTATATTGCTCCCAGTCTGATTTTTTTAAGCTAGATTGAGTTTTCAATAGCAAGAGGGAAGATTCTGTCAATTTTGTGAAGCTTTGATGATGCAGCAACTTGCAATTACTTCTGTGTCTGAACGGTCACATTAACTTCCATGAAATAACTCCAGTGTGTAAAGTAAAGCACACGGAGGGGCAGAGTCTTAATGTGAAGTCAAAGACACTCCGTAAATTGCTACAGTGAACCATGAAGACAGGACATATCTGTGCAAAGCTTAACTCTGCATAGCATTCTGTGGATTAAAAAAACCATATGCTTTCAGCTGATAATTTATTTACTTGTATACAATTCTGTCAGCTCCATCGTTAGCCTCTGGCTTCTGAAGCCAGGCAACCTTCAGAAAGAGATCATCAGGTTTTGTTGTTCGGTTTTTTTAACCGATTACTCTTCTGGGGAGACATTTATATCGTCTGAAGTAGCTAACTGCTCTCCCCAGGACAGAAATAAAACCCAAAGTCATTCATGCAAGGAGATGGCATGCTGGAGTCCATCTGCTTGCTGCAGTGACCAACACAAAGGTTTGCATCGCCTCAGTCTCCTTTGTTTCTTTTCTTGGAGAGAGGTGAGAGCCTGGTACCTGCCCCTGCCAACCGAGCTAATGTTGCTCTTGGATTTGGCTCATGTGCCAAGGATCCAGCACAAACCTAGCAGGTTTCTCTTTGCTTGTACCATGCTAATGAGACGATCTGAGTCAAACTTGGAATGATTTTTTTGGTCTGTCAGGAAAGGAAGGGAATGATTAAATATTGAAATAAATAGATATTATTGAGAAGAAAAATGGACTGAGAAAAAAGGTTTCTGAAAACACTAATGTGTACTCAAAGCAATCCAGATAATTTCCCACTGAGAAAGCTGACCTCAGCTTCTCTCGGAGACAGGAGACAGATGGGTAAGTGTATGCTGTGTTAGTCACCACAGAAACAGTGAGAATACTTGATTCTCCACTGAAGAAACTTTTACTGGCTCACAATATACTTTAGTGTTAGAGCTTTCAGTTTATCCCTTGCAACTAATTATTCTCAAACAGATGGAGCAGAGCGGGCCAGCCTGCGTGTGATGGGAAATACAAATAAATAAGTAACACTCTCCTGATATCACCTCAGGAGAGTGGGGAGAGCTGAGGGCCACCAGCCGTGATGCAGTACGAGGGGTTACCTGGTAGATAATGGGGTGTCAAGCGAGGAGATAGGAGAGTTGCCAGTTACTGCCTGATATAAAATAGGTAGAGATACCCATGGAAGATCTGCAAGTGTTTTCTTGAAAAATTAACTTGCAGATGCATTAAGCCCACAGGAGCACACTGGCTCTTTTTTTGGCGTCCACAGCAGTTGTTTCAAAGAACTGCTGAAAACAGCAGTGGAATGTTTTACTGCAGGAGATTCAAGCTTCCTCTCCTGGAAATTGCACTTGTTTTGGACTGTCCTGTTTGCCAGAAAAATAGGCGAGACTGCAAGAAGTCATCTTGTCTTCCACTAAGAAAACAATTTGCATTTACCCGTGGTTTGTTTTTTTTCTCATTAAAAAAAAAAAAAGCTTTAATATGCTTCACTCTTTAAACGAAGCCCTCTGTTTATGAAGGGAATAGTGGTTGAAATTGGCTCTTTTCCACCTCATTATGTAGTTAATGTAGTAGCAATAGGAAGGGTTGGCTCTAGCTTTCTTTATTACACTGGAGATTGCTCCATCTCTGGTTTTACCTCCTCACGCGTTTCCTTGCATAGGTCTTGCACAGAGTAAGACTCTGTTGTGAATCATTGTTTTATGTAGGCTCCTTTCTTTTACTCCACAAACAAAAAGGCAGAGCTGAGGATGACTCATTTTACACAAATGCTTGTCTCCTAATAGCTCTGCCTCAGCTTCCCGACAATCAACATATGACCAGCTTCTCCAGTAAAAATCAGTGCTGCTCTTTCCTTTACGCAGCAAAGTCAATAACACTTTTCCATGTTTGCCTTTCAGTTCAGGGATCAGTCACAGTGTCAAATAGGTGGTTTATTAGTGGTTGTTGCAAACCCACATCCCCCTGTTCCTGGCTAAAACAGGGAAAAGAGATTGGAAAACACAGCATGACTTGTCTCTCCCTCTCCTCTGTGGAGTCCAAGTGCTGGATCCTGGATCATTGCATAATGAACATAAAGCTACGTGGCTCTTGAAATGGATTCAGTGACTGCTGTGGAACTTAGTGACACCTGAGGGATGCAGAGCCCTGATAAAAGGGTGTTTAAGCAAGAATAGATCAGGAGCTGTCACATCTCATCTGCTTCCAAGCCCAGCTGAAATTTGTATTGACAAGCTGATGTGTTGCCAGCTTCCCCTGCCTCTCTGAATGGTCCCATTGCTACGCGGGGCCTGACGGCTCAGATTGTTCATTCAAACAAACTCCTCTAAAGCCATAAGTAAACAGTCCCTGAAGGGTACAGCACTGAGCTTCAAAACTGAAGAAGGCAAAAGACATATTAGCATTTTGCATTTCTTTCATGCTTTGCTGAATTATCTCTTGTTCTGTCAAACAGCTAAGAAAAATCTGCCCATTCCAGCTCCAGACTAGGATTGGTATAATTGGCTTTGTAGTAACTCATCTATTTCATAGGTTTTGACTTTGAATGTTTGAAGTCATGAGAAAGAATGAATAGTTGAAGCCTAATTTCCACTCTCTTTTCTACTCCTTGTCCAACCAAATCAGCACCAAAATAAATTACATTAATAAAGAACCAGTCATTGAGCAGATGAGCAAATCAGTAAGCTGTGTCTTGTCACTATTTTACTAATGATTCTCTCTTTAAATTCAGCATTATTAATGATTAACCATCACTTTTAAATTTGTCTTCCAGATCACTAATCACTCTAGGCTTAAGAAGGCTCTCCTGTTATATATCTTCTGATTTTGTTTTTGCTGGCAGCATGCATTTAGCCATATGCTCAGCTTGTGCTTCCTGCCAAATTCCTGCATTCCAGGGCTTGTTAAGCTGTGTAAAATGTTGTTGTTGACTTGAACGTTAAGGAAAGTAAGTGACTGATTGCACTTGTTGTTATGGCCATCTGTGCGCCGGAGCCAGAGCTCTCATCCCGACAGGATCTGTTAACGCAGACAAACTGCGACAGTCTAATGCAAAGTCGTTTGTTGGGCTGGAAATATTTTTCCAGCACCCACAGTTCATCAGTAGACTTTTATGAAAGCAGAAATAGTACCAGAAAGGGCCAGAATCTGTGATCGTTGAGAAGAATTCATCCTGACTTCAGCTCAGAAAAAATTCTTTGATTAGGGTGCTGATGGAATTGGTGGAAAAGGCATCGGTGGGTTTCTTTAATGAGAAGAGACAGTAGAGAGTATCAGTGCTGAAGCTATGAAGGCTCTTAAAGAAATGTGTAAATATCTTAGAGGTTTGGGGAATGTAGCAAATTGTGTCTTTCAGCCTCGTAGAATGACTGTATTAAAAATCAGGTAAAAGAAAAGAGAAAGCCTAGTAGGGCATGATTAATTGTGTAGAAGTGGGACTGTCCGGGGCTGCTCGCTGGTGTGTTGGTCAGTTTTACTATGAGATCTCCAGGGAGAGTGCAAGAGTTCTTTATTTAATAGCAATAATGTCTAAAATGGGAGCTGACTTTAATTTCATGCCACTTTCCTGCCCACATTTATTGCAGGACTGTGTATGCCGAGGTAGGAGCTGCTGGGAAGGGCGGTGCTGTGGTGGGAGCTCTCGCCATCGCTGCCTGGAGTGGCTGCATGCAGAATTTTACCTTTAGCCTTCAAGATTTGGGACTCTGCCATTTCCCTTAAATGAATCTGTGTTAGTTATGTTGAAATCACCACTGCAGATACATGATGAAGGCGTGTAATGCTGAGGGCAGTTTGATGAACTTGGTAGGCTGGACTCCTGCATACTTAATGTGTATACTTAATACGTGCATACTTAATGTGTAAATTGATAATATCAGAGTGAGTTTGTGATCATGGGCATGGTCTGACAGTGAGTCTCACTACTTTCTCCTGGAGAGGTGAAAAAAAATCCAGAATTATGAATTTTTTTTAGGAGGTTGGAGCTAGATCTTTAAGGTCCCTTCCAACCCAAACCATTCTATGATTCTATGATAATATGGGCCTAAAATGAAATCTGTTGTACCACAGCTTCTCATATGACATAATTCCATCATCTTTGACATCTAATTTTTTCTTTTAGCATTGCTTCAAAGGTCATTGCATCTGGCTGACACCAGACATCCTGAAGCAGGATGGACACTGGGGGGCATGGAGTAAGTTTGGCTCTTGTTCTCGCACCTGTGGCACCGGGGTGAAGTACAGGACACGGCAGTGTGACAATCCCCAGTGAGTATACATACATACACCCGTGTGTTCTTCTGATGTGGAGAGGATGGGTGGTGAGAATCCTTGCTAAATTGCTAGTGCAATAATGCAGTAAAGGATGTTGAGTGGTGCTTGTTAAATTTGACCTATATTATATATTGTCAGAAATTCTACTTTTGGCCCTTAGCAAGTCACAAATCATCTTTATTTCTCAGTTAATCCATCCATTAAGCTGTTTATGCAGTTAGAAGGATCTTGAAAGTGCTATTGCACTATTGCATAAAGTGTAAATAAAAGTTTAGGGCCCTATTTATGTCTTATTTTAGTATGTGAGTATGAAATAATGCCAATGGATTACATTTTTCTTGCATTATTTTTTAAAATTCTTATACCTTTTTACATTTTTTGTTTAATCCATCGTTTTTGGATATTTCAACAAGAAAGTCTTAAAATATTTTCAAACTGTTTTCATTCCAAGCTGGAACAAAGCTCCAGAGATCTGTTAGTTTTAGTAATATTGAATTTTTTTGCTTTGATAATTTATATATGGCTCACCTAGATAATGTAGAATGAGTTGATTTCAGTAACACTGGAGTTATAATATGTTTAATATAGATTGGTGTGTACAAATGATCTGAAATGTGAAATTATTGCTGTCTTATTGCAGTATCATAAAATACCAAGATCCTAACAGCAAGAACTGAAACAATTGTCAGAATTAAATTATTTTACCACGTAGAATATTTTTAACATTGACTTTCTCAGTTTGTGCTGATACAGTGATTGAACTTGACTAGTGTTAAAAATCATCTTATCATCGAATAAGAAAAAAACCTCAAGTTTTATGAAGCAGCATCTTCTGGTGGAAATTGTTCTGTTAAGAAAAAATGTACCCATTCTAATTTCAGCCTTTGGCAACATGAAAGTGACCTTTATAATTGTGGGCACAGTTTTAGTTGTAAAATCTATTTTCATGTAGGAAAAGCCTAATGTACTATTTAAAGTGTTTTCTGTGTTTCCTGGAAGAGAGTGCAAACCCAGCTATGACTCCTGAGCTCTGTGTTGCCAGATGCAGCACTGAGCCGGGCTCTGTCTCTGCTTTTGCTGCTGCCTTAGGGGTGAATTGAATGAGTTGCTTCATCTGCTTGTGTTTCCCTTTTCAGGGCCACACCAAAAAAATGGCTTTTCTTGCCTTTGTCAAGTGGTTTGAGGCTTTTCTTGCAGAAATTGTTTTTTAAGAGCTAAATAGTGACAGTGGGTTTTTAAAGGAAATACATATTTTCCATACCAGAAATACATCACTGGCTTAATCAAGTGCCTACTGACATGATTGGGAATTAAATTGCTTCTCAAATGATTTGATAGATGCTTGATTGATGCATTAATGGCAAAACTAACCATGGCTTTCTCTCCTTCCCACAGTCCTGCCAACGGGGGCCGGACGTGCGTGGGGCCAAGCTACGAGTTCCAGCTCTGCAACACTCAGGACTGTCCTAAGGACTTTGAAGATTTCAGAGAGGAGCAGTGCCGGCAGTGGGATCCTTACTTTGAGTACCAGAACACGAAACACCACTGGCTCCCTTATGAACATGTCGATGGTGAGCACTTCTTTTTTCCTATGAAAAGTAAAATCAGATGCAAACATGAGTAAAAATTATATAAGGAGAGGTAAAAATTCTTCTAGTGAAATCATCCCTCACAAATCTGTTCCGAGTTGTTTGGAGAGATCAGTGAGTATCAGTGCAGGAGTGATCCAATTCATACAGTGTATTTGGATTTTCAAAAAGCCTTGGACCCTGTTCCCCAAAAACTGCTTTTAAACTGCATTATCATCAAATAAAAGGGAATAGTCTTGTATGGGGGTGTGTGTCCCACGAGGATGGGTGCTGGCAGCATGGGTGCTGCTGAGCACATGTGGCAGTGAGCTGGGAAAGGGAGCAAACGAGGTGACAAAATCTGCTTGGGATACAAAATTAGGCTAATTAAAATAAGATGGCCCACAGTGGGAGCTACAGAAGGACCTGGTGACACTAGGTGACTGAATGTGGTGAATGAAGTGTGTAATTGATAAATGCCAATAATGGATATGGGGATAGAAAATGGTAAGTGTGTGTATGTATATGGGTCTGTACACGAGGTGGGCTTTGAAGAGAAAGGTTTGGGAGTTGGGGATGGCTTTAGGAAAACATCAGCTCAGTGACTGTCAAGAGAGGGATGGATAGCACTGATCTGCTTCTGTGTACCTGCATGATGTGTCTCAGTTTTAAATACTCCACCAGTGTAGCTCAGGTTGTGCCCATCTCACTGCTATCCCCATGGCTAAAAAACCCACAGTTGAACTCGGGAAGGCTCAAATAAAGCAAACATAAACAGTGACTTCTGAATAAGGAGAGTTTAGATAAACTGTGACTTTTCACCCTGAAAAAGTGACAATTTAGATTAAGAAGATAGTGTTACAGAATTGTGACTGGCATGAAGAGACTGAACGTAGAATGATTATTCATTGTTTCTCATAACACAAGCCTGGGAAAATAAAATAAAATTATCAGGTGGCAGATTTAAAACAAATAAGAGGAAGTACTTTTCCACACAGCATATAATTAAACTGCAATTCATTGCCACAGGAAGTTGTGGATGCCAGAAAGTTTTAGAAGTGATTTAGAGAAATTCTTGAAAGTTCTGTAATCCATTAAGAGTTATTAAATACCAAACTCCAGCCATGACTTAGGAAGTTCCCAAGCTGCAGTTTACAAGGAACTTGGAGAATATTCTGAGAAAAGTAACAGGTTTGTTCTTACATCTTCCTGCAAACACTACTGGCAGCTGTTAGGTTGGATGGGTGCTGGGTCTGAACCAGCACGGTCAGTCTGATGTTCTGACATCTTGACAGAAATCACGTCTTAGAACAAAAATGTTCATTTTGCTGTTAATGCCTCTGCTTAACTGTCATTGAAAGTGCAGCTGGTTGTTTTGGACCATGGAGGCTGTTGATGTGCTATTGCCACAGTGCGTTGAAAACATGCCGAGAAGAGGTTTTACCAAACAACAAGGCAGAGAGAGGGCAATGATTCTGAATTTGTTTGATGAAGTGTGCAGGCTGCTCACTCTTTTTAAACCTGATCACTTCATTTGAATGATGGGTGCTCCAGGGCAGGGCTGGAATGACAAGGAACAGGTACTGGGCACCCAAGCTGTCCTCAGCCAAGCACCCATCTCTGTGAGGGGAAGGGTCACTTTGGGTGAATCATTTTGCATTACCATGAGAGGATACTCTGCCAGAAGTTAATAGCAAATTCCGTGTAATTAATTTGCCTTTCTTCCCAAACATTCTCAGGGTTCCCTCATTCTTTTCAGGCCATCTTGTGCAATCTGGGATTTTCAGAGGCGCAGACACAGCCTCGTAGCTTAATTTCATGAAATTTTGCTGGCACAGGGAGAGGGGACAAACGCTGTGGCCCACAGACCTTTGCTTTTGCTTTAGCCCTTGGAGCAGTCTGCTGCAAAGACCACTGAAACTAATCAGATGTTTTTCTATTAAATTCAATGGCTTCTTGGTCAGAAACCAGCTCACTGATGTCTGAGCACTGATCGCTGGGCGCTGCTGGTTTCCCATATAACTATGGTATCACTGCAGCCACCTTTAGAGTTACATTTACCTGTGCAGGGTTATTAGAGGGAACAGCTTTTGTGTGAAAACAAGGCCAGAGGGTGCCTTATGCTTGAACTCTTAACAATTTAAAACTCCCTTTTGTAAAGATAAGGCATATCAGCGACATTCTTTGTGCAGATAATGCAGTCACAGCTCAAAAGCGACATAAATCCATACACTTGACACACAGCTCAGCTGGACGTGTCTGGCACATTGTGTATGTGATGGGGACAGAGAGGAGCATCTCATCCCATGGCCAGAGAGAAGCTGCCAAGCTGGGGTACAATGCTTGAGCACCCCAGTGCTGCACTGTGCCGCGGTCTCGCTCCTGCTCCAAGCCCCCTGAGCCCCCCATCTCTCAACCTCCGTGGGGCTCACATACCCCTGTGCTGTGCATCTGCCAGGGCAGTGCTGAGTGACATTGGCTGTTGGCTCCCCGCCTCAGTTAGATGAGAAGAAAACACACGGGGAACAGACTGGCACATGCTCACTTCCACGCTCCTGTACCTTTAGTATACCCAACACCAGTGAACAGAAAGAAAAT
>NW_010303110.1:0-14970 GCF_000700745.2 Antrostomus carolinensis
CATATGCCCCCCACCTGCTACCAAAACCTTGCCACGCAAACCCAATACATAGGGAAACTACAGGCCTGTCAGTTTGACTTCAGTGTTGGGGAAAGTGATGATCATTCTGAGTACCATCATGCAGTATGTGCAAGACAACTGGATGATCAGACCCAGTCACCATGGGTTTATGAAAGGCAAGTCCTGCATGGCTAACCTGATCTCATTCTACAACATGGTCACCCGATTAGTGGATAAAGGACTTTAGTAAAGCCTTTGACACCATTTCTTATCATTTTCTCCTGGAGAAACTGGTTGCTCATAGCTTGGATGGGCGTATACTGGGTAAAAGAAGTGGCTGGATGGCCGTGCCCAAAGGGTGGTGGTAAATGGAGTTAAATCCAGTTGGCAGCCAGTCACAAGTGGTGTTCCCCAGGGCTCAGTACTGGGGCCACTCCCGTTTAACATCTCTATCAGTGATCTGGACAAGAGGATCAAGTGCACCCTCAGTAAGTTTGCAGATGACACCAAGCTGGGTGGAAGTGTAGATCTGCATGAGGGTAGGGAGGTTCTGCAGAGAGATCTAGACAGAACCTCTAGTACTGTGTTCACTTTTAGGCCCCTCACTACAAGAAGGACACAGAGGTGCTGGAGTGTTGTCCAGAGAAGGGCAGCGAAGGTGGTGAAGGGTCTACAGCACATGTCTTATGAGGAGTGGCTGAGAGAAATGGGGTTGTTTATCCTGGAGAAAATGAGGCTCAGAGGAGCATTTAGTTTTCTAAAATTAGTCTTGAAACTTGAGCCAATATCTGATTGCTCACTATTCTGGTAGATATATTGCATACAAATTATCACCAGAGCAGTTAAAATTGTACTGAAAATAGCTGTTGTATCTGTCATAGGTGGTGTTGTTGCTACAGTTGTCTGAGCATGTTTCTAGTTCAATAGTCAAAGCTCTTCTTTAATAGCTCAAAATTGATCTGGTGGAACAAAGAAAACAGTATAATATTTTTCTTTTACCATTTCTACTCTTAACTGGAGAGTCTCCTTTTGACTTTTACAGAAACTAATCTGTTGCAGGTATTCTCATTGTAGCTAATTCCTGCTAACTAACTCTTCTCTGTTAAAGGAACACAAAAAACTAACCATGTCATAAGTATACTCTGGTAGGTCCATTATTTCCCTTGTAAGAATTTCATTATCATGTTAATATCTCATTTGATTTTTTTTTTTTCTCTTCAGTTTAGTGATGGCATTCAAAAATAAATTTAAGCACACTGGTGTCTCTACTCTAAATGTTCAGATGTGTTTGGAGGACACTTAACATCTCTTTATTTACATTTTCATTATTGGCATTTTGGAAATTGATCCATTATGCTTCAATATAGCTTCTGTGTATAGTCTTCAATGTATTTTCTTGACAAAAGAAATAGGACCTTTGCTGCTATAGATTCAGCAATTTTTCAACTTACAGGTTTTTAAAATCCTAGAGGTGAGACTTCCACTTAATTTTCAGTAAGTACTGCTTTCTTAGGTCATTAGATTCACTGACTAGTTACACAACTTTTTACCTGCAATTGGCAGAATAATTTCCTTAGGAAAAAATACAGCAACAGTCTAAACTGCTCTGTTAAGGAATGTCCTCCTAAACCCTCCAGTTGTTGTCTTTCATATATGCAGTGTGGTCTTAATCTCTAAATGCTGATGAGTAGTGAAAAATAGTTACGAGTGCTGTCAAAGCGTTTTCCCAGTAGCTCAGTGTTAGAAGGTTATTGTTAACTGTTAATTGGGCATTAATTACTTAAGATCATTAATGATTTTATGATGCTCTGCTTCAATGAGATTCAAAATATTCATCAACAACAGAAGACAAATGTCTCAGCTTAATCTTTCGTAAATTTCATGTAATTTAACTGAGTAGCTGGACTGGATTAATCTTACTTCAACATGGATTTCTAAAATCAGTATGAACAAAAGTTGCTAGCTGCAACAAAATAAAAAACACAACTGTAGGTTCAGACTGTACAGCTGCCTAACAGCTGTACAGCTGCCTACAGGCAGTGCAGGTTTGTGCATTGTCAGCTCTCTCTTCCACAGGGCTTTTTGAAAGACTTACTGTGGTTCTTAACTTAGAGTGTTTAGTGTGACTGTACCTTTTCCTTTTTCCCACTTTTCATGCTCACTGTAGTGAAAATTCCCATAGATGTGGCATGATGAGGAAGCAAGGCTTTAAAATCACCAGTTAAACTAATTTCATGGCTTGTGATACACTCTTGGATGCTCCCGACCAGTGCCAGTATAAATATTTGATTTTGTATGAGAACATAAGAATTAGGAACATAACATTAGTTTAAGTTTAGAAAAATGTATTTATATCCACCAAGGTCTAATTCAAATGTTAAATTGGCTAATTTTGTGATATTTGGAGTGGAATTGTAAATAATTAATTAGACACAAAACTGGAGATTGTGTTATCCTGCATTTCAAAGTCAAATTGATCATCTTCTCTCTTCAGAATAAAGACATTACATAAGTGCATAAAAATGGATTGATGGACTGTTGAATAGAATTTCTGCTTCATAGTCTTGCAGTTAGGTGAATGACTAACAAGGTATAAGACTGAATGTGTGACTCCCATAATTCTATGGCAATAACTCTCTGAAGAAAACCCTTAAGGGATTATTCTTATTCGTTAGTAAGCATCTACTATATGACAATCAGTTTAATATTTAGAGGATATCCACATTTCCAAGCCCAAGGTTCCTCTAGTAGTTTCAAAACCTGCTAGAAGTTGAATATTAGAGATTGAATATTAATTTATACAATATTGTCACTTTATCTAGTATAGTGTTTGTACAGCTGATTTTCCAATGCCAAAATTTTAAACAACTGAATATTTTCCACACTTAGTCAAGAACTTTAATGGAGGACATACTTCATTATCTCAAAAAAAACCCCAAAACAAAACAACAAAAAAAAAAACCCACCACCAAACACCAACTCTCTTTTCTTTTTAAGAGAAATGTCACAACAGTGAATAACTTGGAGAATTTAGCCTGCATTTTTATCTCACAGGTATATTACCATTTTCTAGAATACATTTGTTGAATTCATTGTATCAGTTTTGTTGAGATTTTTAATATTTATTTACTCTTTAAATGTCCATCTTTCATGCTGGATATTTAGAATTCAAAATTCATTCAGATATTACAAGGTATAATTTCTGTGTTTTGAATGAATAAGTGAACTCAACTTGATAATGAAAAGAAATGTTTACAATAAAAATGGAGACAGAGAATCTTTCCTGGGAAAATAATACTTGAGGGAGAGAATTCAGAAAATGGAGTGAAGGAATCATGGACTATTACAAACATTCCTTCATTTCACTGGCTTTGCTAGACTCAACACTAGTATTTAAAAAATAAGACTATTTTGTATTTTATTGTCTGTGTTCACTACTGACATTAAACTTTTACACATCTCATTCAAGAAACACTAAAAATGAGACAATCAAATACCCGCCCTGTGTGGCTCAATTGCCTGTCTAAAGGCACGAGTAAATTTGCAAAATTTGTTCTTGGTTCTTGTCTTGTTTCTTTTTTTTCTTTTCTTTTCTTTTCTTTTCTTTTCTTTTCTTTTCTTTTCTTTTCTTTTCTTTTCTTTTCTTTTCTTTTCTTTTCTTTTCTTTTTTTTCTTTTCTTTTCTTTTCTTTTCTTTTCTTTTCTTTTCTTTTCTTTTTTTTCTTTTCTTTTCTTTTCTTTTCTTTTCTTTTCTTTTCGGGGTGAGGGAAAGGGTGAAATCTCTCTCCAATGCACAGCACCTATCACTTACACAGTGTCTCACCTCTCCTGTGATAACTTCAGCATAGAAAGTTAAAATTTAAAATAATCCTTGATTACTAGAAATCTGATGGAAAGCAAACAAAAGACTGATTGCACACTTCATAATTTGGTTTAAATTATGAATAGTTTCCCATATTCTAGGAAATACACAACTCACAGTGGTGCAGAACACACCTTTACCCCAATAAAACTGGGCTTTTCTTTTTTTTTTTTTTTAGTTTCCAAAAAAATCATATTTTTCTTCTTTTTTTCAGTAGGAAAGGTGAATGCAGATTTTTGTGGAAAGCATGAAGTCCCAAGTCCCTATTCCAAAAGTGAAGCTACTATAATATTTAGCTTATTTTAATAAGCAAAGACAAAAATAATTTCCTGAGTTTTAATTTTTGAGATGACTGAAATATTTTATGGAAATGTACCAGAAAGATCCATGCTGAGGTAAACATCCAGCTTGAAAATTTTGATCAACTGGATTTCAACTGGAAAGCACTAGACAAACTCACTAATAGGTGGATGTACTTATAAAGTAAATATTAATCATTTTAGACAGAAGTTATTTAATACATTTATTTTTAAAATAATAAAATAAGCCTTTTAAAAAGTCTCTAAACTTAAACCAGAAGACTAAAATTAAATATACACTTTAAACAGGACCACATAATGAATTTGTAAGTGTTTAATTCTATATTAAATTTATTTCTGTCTTCATAAATCTTCTTTGCCTGCTTCATAGATGCCTGTATTATTATTCAGATAATTTAGAAAATTATAGTGCTTATAAATCAAATAATACTGTAATTCTCTTTCCTCAATGTAGAAAATAATGCATTTGAACTACTAAATATTTATTTTTACATTAAGTGTATTTAATTTCTGACTTTATAAGTTTATTGTCAGCTCATTAGCAAACACATGTGGAAGTTTCATCAGAGTCCCTTCCATGGTATGCAGTCCTTCAGGAACAGACTGTTCCAGTATGAGCTCCTCTCTCTCCTGGTCCAGAAGTCCTGTCAGGAGCTTTCTCCAACATGGGCTCCTCAAGAGGTCACAGCCTCCTTTGGGCATTCACCCGCTCTGGTGTGGTCTCCTCCATAAGCTGCAAGTGGATATGTGCTCCACCATGGACGTCCATGGGCTGCAGGGGTACAACCTACCATGGTCTTCATGATGGACTGCAGAGTAATCTCTGCTCTGGCACCTGGAGCACCTCCTCCCCCTTCTTCTTGACTGACCTTGGTGTGTGCAGAGCTGTTTCTCTCACATATTCTCATTCCCCTCTCCACCTGCAGTCACTGTTGCGCAGTAACTTTCCCCCCTTCCTAAATATGTTATCACAGAGGCACTATCACTGTTGCTGATGGGTTCAACCTTGGCCAGTGGTGGGTCTGTCTTGGAGACAGTTTGCACTAACTCTGTTGGACACTGAGGAAGCTTCTGGCAGCTTCTTACAGAAGTCACCTCTGTAGCTCTTCCCCTGCTAAAACCTGACCATGCGAACCCAATACACTTAGATAAATATTTCCACTAGAAGGTGTGCAATTAAGAATTCATGTACTACTAATACACCTCGAGTCTGTGAAACGTACCAGTATGAATCAAAGAATGAACCTGTGTGAAAAATGTATGGTGTATTTTGAAGGTAATTTTGAGTAAATTCAGCTGTGGAAGAAGGACATGAAAATCAAACACAGAAGATAATCCAGGTACACAGGACTGCAGGGAAGAAAGAAAAGGCTAGCATCAAAAGTTGATGTCTAGTGTTTGCAATTAATATTGTTGTGTGTAGATAAAGTAACCTTGATAGATTTTACATTTTAATTGGAGAAGCTGCAAGCATTAAATTAATGGCAGCAAAAATGACTTAGGTATAAGTTCAAACAGGACTCATAATTCTAGTAAACATGCTATCAGTTGGAGTGGAGAAGCACTGTTTTAATACTTGAATATCTTACCTTTAACATGCTTAAAACTTTTTATAGTTTGAAAACTCATAATGGAGTAAAAAAATTAAACTCTTAAACTGTTTTGCTACATAAGTTTTGTAAGTAAGATAGTATATGTTAAGTCCCTTCTGCTGATTGATTATCTCAAGGAACACATCTTTTTTTCTTAGTTATGGTATTCTATGGTGAGAGGCAAAGGACTGAAGACTTAGGAAAGTGAAATATTCCGGAGAATCTTGTAAATAATGAAGAAGTCAGGTTTTTTAAAATCCTGATCTGTACAATATACATACTAGAAATATCTCTACAGCTGTTTTGTTTGTTTGTTTGTTTTTTCCCTTAACATAGTATAATGTTAATTATATGCAGACTCAAAATGCAGGTGTTTCAAATTTTGGTTTGAATTTGAGATGCATGTTAAGACTTCTTTAAGAGTTATTTCAGGATTTTTTATCACAATAATCTACACTGCAACAGCATCTTCATTAGATTTCATTGTCCTCCACTAGCAGAGAGATGGGAAGCTCCTGGGAGAATACCCTTACCCCCTTGGCTGGTCATTTGTTTTGTCTCAGCAACGGCAATATTGACCACCTCCAACCTATTAAAACTGTAATACCCTGTTCATATCTAACATTTACAGTAAAATATATATTGATGTCTAGAGAAGGGAATGATGTTGAAAGCCTTGTGAAACTCATGGGAAATTCCTCAATGCTTTAGCAAGGCCAGAGATAGTAAAGGGAAAGAAAGTGGCACTGGCTTCTCTAAACAATGGTTGAGTTCATCAAGAAAAATACATAGAAAATGTGATAGAACCAACCTGTGAAGTGTCTCCTGTGCCCATGAGCTTCCTGTGTGCATGACAAGTCTGTGTTAAAGGTAAGTGCTACTTGGAGCCTATGGTGGCATACTTTGCCAAGACATGTAGTGCAGAAGTGTTAACTTCTATACAGGTGCTATACAATCAATGTTTTTAATTGGTTTCCCAAACCGCAGTTTCCACAGGCATCCTACATGAATCTCAAGGTGCTTACATTCCATGCTAATTAAGATTAAATTGCAGTGTGGGGATAGCACCCAATTAAACCTGAATGGGAAATATATCTTCACATCAGATGTATTTCTCTGTTAACTACCGAGTGGCTGGCACCATACCCCAAATCTGAAGCTTAGAGAAACAGAGAAACTGGGAAAGAGCCAATAAGGAGTGGAGATGTCTGAAAAAAGAGATTTTTTTTTTTTCTTTTGCCTCTGGATTGCATATTAGCATGAATGTGGGAAGAGTGAAGCTGTCTTCTCCACTCTGTCCTGTTAGCATCTCCTAGAAAGCTGAAGATGCCTGTGGGGCTCCTGTCCTCAGCTGGGCAGAGATTTCTGAATGTGTCCCTCTGAAAACTGAAGATCTCAGTGGGAGAAAGGATCTAGGGATAAACTGCTGTGCCAGCAATGAAAGGGATCAAAACTCTTTTGTGGTCAAAGGTAATAATCTCCTTGTTGAAGAGATTTGGAAGTGTCAAGATGGGTGTGGAGGGTGATGAGGAAATTCCTACTATCCTCTGTACTGCTTGTTAGAATAGAATGAGCCAACATCTTAAGAAATAATTCTCTTAGCAATGGGTTTTATTATCTTCAGAGGTGCCTAGAAATTCTCATATATTTCTGCATGAGCAGGTCACCAAGGTACCTGTGATCTTACCCAGTAAGTTGCTCAGGGTCTCACCACCCAGGATGGCACCTTTATGCCTGCTTTGGGGAGAATGAGTATCTGTCTCTGACTCTGTTGCAGTGAAGATGCCTAGTGTCCCGAGGCTTTAATTCCTTTGGTACCTCTCATTCACTTGCTGGCTGGTTAATTGAATGTACAGCCTAGCAAGACTGAATTTCCCACTGTCCATTGTAAACTCCTAAATTGGGTTAGAAGGCTGCTTCATTTACTTGTCTTTCCACAATCATTGCACAAGAAACTGAGAAAAGTGGGTTTAGGTGCATTGACTTAAATCACTGGTGCCAGACTCAATTTCAGGATGATAGCATCTACAGCTGTAGCTAAAAGTCCAAATGGCAGTTAATTAGATGGTGTTATTAGTAGAGACTGATTAAGCACAGACAGGCTCTGTTTTGATACCTGAAACTGGGTACAGAAGCTTATTAAAAGGGACCGGGATTTTTAAAGATGATCTGACAAATGATAATAATTTCTAGACTACTTAATGTAGTGTTATAGAACAGGCCAGTGTTTGTTGGTTTGGTGTACCTGAGGGCAACTCTACATGGATTACCAGCTCTTTTGTGTGCATTGCAATAGCAACACAGGGTGATGCCGGTAATAAGACTATCTTTGAACTTATGCATTTTGGTCACCTTCAGCTACATGTTTTAGTATGGAATACATTTTGAGACACAAGGAAGTCTTTCAAAATGTGATATTTTGAAAATGAGTCTACAATATCCCTCAAAGTCTTTTTTTCTCTGAAAATTTGTTTCCTAAACTCTATAATGAGTTGATAGGAATGATGCAGGCCATCCCCATGTGCTGAAAAATGAGTTCTCTGCTTGGCTGAGCAGATAGTTTTGGATGAATCTCAGGAAAAAGAGGAAAGTCTATGAGCTTCGGAAGAGGGGGCAGGCATCTCAGGAGGACTACAAGGATGAAGTGAGGTTGTGCAAAGAGAAAATCAGAAGGGCTAAAGCCCATCTAGAACTTGAATTGGTCAAATATGTGAAAGAAAAAAAATATTTCCATAAATATGTTCACAAGAGGAAAGCCAAGGAGAGTCTCCATCCTTTACTGGACGCAGCAGGAAAAATAGTGATGGAGGATGAGGACAAGGCCGTGGTACTTAATGCCTTCTTTGCCTCTTTCTTTAATAGTAAATTCAGCTGTTCTCCTGGCACCCAGCCCCGTGAGCCAGAAGCCAGGGATGGGGAACAGAACAAAGCTCCCATTATCCAGGAAGTAATGGTTAGAGACCTGCTCAGCCAAATAGACATTCACAAGTCTATGGGGCCGAATGGGGTCCACCCAAGGACATTGAGGGAGCTGGTAGAGGTGCTCACCAAACCCCTTTCCATCATCTACAAGCAGCCCTGTCTGACTGGGGAGGTTCTGCTTGACTGGAGGGCAACAAATATCATGCTCATCTACAAGAAGGGCCAGAAGGAGGATCTGAGGAACTACAGGCCTGTCAGTCTGACCTCAGTGCTGGGGAAAGTGGTGGAGCAGATCTTGAGTGCTATGACACAGGACAAACAGGCCAACCAGGTGATCAGGACCAGTCAGCATGGGTTTATGAAAGGTAGGTCCTGCCTGACTAACCTGATCTCCTTCTATGACAAGCTTACCCACTTAGTGGACATGGAAAGGCTGTGGATGTGGTGTACCTGGACTTTAGTAAAGCCTTTGATACCATCTCCCACAGCATTCTCCTGGAGAAACTGGCTGCCAATGGCCTGGACAGGTATACTCTCTGCTGGGTTAAAAACTGGCTGGGTGGCCAGGTCCAAAGAGTGGTGGTAAATGGAGTCAGATCTAGCTGGAGGCCAGTCACAAGTGGTGTTCCCCAGGGCTCGGTGTTGGGGCCAGTCCTGTTTAATATCTTTATCAATGATCAGGGTGAAGGGATCGAATGCACCCTCAGTAAATTCACAGATGACACTAAGCTTGATGGAAGCGTTGATTTGCTAGAGGGTAGGAGGGTTCTACAGAGGGATCTGGACAGGCTGGATTGATGGGCTGCAACCAATTGTATGAGGTTCAACAAGACGAAGTGCCAGGTCCTGCACTTGGGTCACAACAGCCCCATGCAATGCTACAGGTTTGGTGCAGAGTGGCTGGAAAGCTGCCTGGTGGAAAAGGACCTGGGGGTGTTGGTCGACAGCAGCTGAACATGAGCCAGCAGTGTGCTCAGGGAGCCAGGAAGGCCAATGGCATCCTGGCTTGTATTAGAAACAAAGTGGCCAGCAGGACCAGGGAACTCATCCTTCCCCTGTACTCAGTCTTGGTGAGGCCGCACCTTGAATACTGTGTCCAGTTTTGGGCCCCTCATTACAAGAAGGACATTGAGGCATTGGAGCATGTCCAGAGAAGGGCAACAAAGCTGGTGAAGGGGCTGGAGAAGAAGTGGCTGAGGGAGCTGGGGTTGTTTAGCCTAGAGAAGAGGAGGTTGAGGGGAGACCTTATCACTGTCTACAGCTACCTGAAAGGAAGTTGCAGCAAGGCAGGTGTGTGTCTTTTCTCCCAGGTAACTAGTGAACAAGAAGAACATGGCCTCAGGTTGCACCAAGGGAGGTACAGATTGGATGACAGGAAAAATTTCTTCACTGAAAGGGTTATCAGGCAATGGAATGGGCTGCCTAGGGAGATAGTTGAGTCACCATCCCTGGACGTATTTAAAAGACAGGTAGATAAGGTGCTCAGGGATATGGTTTAGCAGTGGATAGGTATGGTTGGACTTGATGATCTCAAAGGTCTTTTCCAACCAAATGATTCCTTGTTTCTATGAATACAAACCGGATTAAAAGAATCTGTCTGTGAAGATTATTTTCTAACCAGAACTTTTCACAGGGAATTTACATGGTAAAGTGAGGTTACAGAGAAGCTTGGTTAACGTCCTTGGAGATCAGGATTGGGGAGTCACCATTACATTTACATAATATTCCTCCCAGTGGAATATATGTTGATATATAGAAAGCACTTAAAATAAATTGTTTGGATCTATTTCCACCATTTAATCTCTCTGATATAAAGCTTGCTTTAAATCTCTCTCTTGTCCCATTCTAAAAGGACTTATATTCATGCAAGTGTTTAAAGGTTCTAAATTTAAGATGCAACAATAGCCACCCGATGAATTTTGGACAGAATCTAATGAGTTGAGTCTGAACAATTGCAAGGAAACTCCAGAGCCCCTCAACCAGATTTCTAATATTTAGTGCGTTCATAACTTCTGCCTCTTATTTTAATGGAGGTGGCAATATTAATTGAACCAGGCTCATTAGAGAATGAACTTACAGCACTTCTAACACTTATCACTGTATAGAAAGAATATTCGTCGTATTGGTGCACCTACACACTTTTTGTTCCAGTGAGATTAGTTACTCAAAGATAAATATAATGAAAATGTGCAGTATATATTTTACTATGCATAATAACATAATAATAAAAAAAAATATCCTCCCTATGACATGGAACTCGCATCACACTGAGAAAGCAATCTTAAAACCTAAAATAAGCTTATCTGGAACTGAATCTTATCAATCTTAATACTTATATATTGAATGCACCTTGAAGACCAGTATGAGCAAATGCAATGTATACATGCATATATCTATGTGTTTATATAGTTTCTATAAACAAGTATAACAGCATCAGGTGTAGTAATAAAATGATAAGTAAGATCCTCCATTGAAAGACTGAAGGTAATATAATGAGGAATCCTTCTCTGGATTTCTACTGGAGTAAAGATGATTACGGGGTAGACATTATCATTGTGTTTTCACTTGTTACCACTTCAGTTCCACGCTTAATGTTCTTCCCACTTATTTTCAAAGCAAAAAGCATATATCTAAAATATATAAATAATTGTTTAAAAGTTGTTGCACTCATCATTGAGCACAAATTCTCTAAGATGACATGGATTACAAATGCTGAATATTTTAACAAAGCAACCGAGCTCCTGTGTAATTCACTCAGTGACTATTTTGGAGCTCTTCAAGTGCCTGGCCTCTGTGTTCATCCATGGTAGTATCGAAAAGGAAAGCATTTCTCTCTACTAGGAAAGGAAAAAACAGCTTGTCAGATACTATGGTAATTTTTTTCTTCCTCTGTTTCCTTTTTATAGAGCTACTGTAGTTCCCGGTATCTAAGGACAAAGTTATAGCAGTATAACTACAGAGAGTTATAGCAGTATTGGAAACGACTACCTCACTCAGAATTGCAATAACTTTTTCCAGCACCCCAACCTCACAAAAAGCTTTTTGAACATTTCACTTTCAAGCTCCAGGGGTTTATTTCTTTGTCACAATCTGAATACTTGAGAGAATGCAAAACAAGGGAACCACAAAAGGTATTGTTTAGGCTGCAGAATCATTCAATTAACAGGTTAAAAATTAAGATTCAGTATCAAAATGCTTCTCATGAACATGCTGTGCTTCCCCTTCTCTCCACCATCCCCTGAGAAAATTCATTTTGATTTGTAAATCAATCGGTTACGCATTTTGAAAGTGCAATGAAGATGTACTTAAAAACACCAGTCTATTTTTAAAGATATAGATTCCAACAGAATTATCTACGCTTAAAATGATGACTCCAATTCCCCTGGTAATATCTTTAGGACTAGAATGAACTTTTGATGTACATTCACCATTCTGGGTAACCACAGTGAAATTTTTCTGAATGCTTTACAATGATAAATGCACAGCAGTTCAGAAGGACATCACAAAACCTCAGGTTCACTTAAGGCCTTCTTGGGCTCTCCATTCTGTATGCACATGATTTTTCTTTCTGCTTTTCCTTTGCTATTGAAAGCTTTTTGTGCCATGTGGAAATAAAGAAATTATGCTACGTCTATGAAAAACATACAAAGGAAAAAAAAAGCATATATGTATATATGCTTATGGCAGGAGACATCTAACATTACTGGATAGAAATTTGGAAGCAAAGTATTTGAATAAATATTGCTAATCTAAATGCACATACACAGAATGTAAATACTTTAAAATCCAATTGCATCTGAAGGATCATTGTAACACACTAGGAAAATCTGATACCTTTTAACTTTTGAAGATAAATTTAAACATAATAAATATGCTTGCATAGCTAACCAGATTAGCTTTCCCCAAGGAGGAACAGACCTGAGCTTTTGTGCTCAATGGGGTATATGTAAGTATTGAAATATATAACATTTAAGTAGCTTACAGAATTACAGTAAGAAAACCATATTGTATTATATAATAAGAATGTAAAACTAAACAAATCTCATAATGATGGCTTACACTTGTTTTTCCTTCTTTACAATGATATTGTGTGTACATATGCATCCAATTATGAAGCAACACCACCGTGGCATGAATGTGGTATGCAAATTTACTACATCACTATTAGCACAACATACTTGTTCCATCTCTATGAATTAAAAATAAGAAAAATGTTTTATTCATATATATACAACAGATAATCAAGCTGCAGAAGTCAACATTAGTACATAGTATTTAGTCAAACATGAAAATAATAGTAGAAAGAATAATTTCTATCTATAACATATTCTGCTTACACATGCTAGAAAAAAATACCAGATCCCATGCTGAAGGACAAAAGTCATGCAGAAACACAAGGTCTCTATTAGCAAATTGCTGCACGAGTATTTGTTACAGAGGAATTATAACAGTGGCTGTGGAGTTCTTAACACTTCACAGCAAAGGAAATTACAAAAGATCAGTGTATATTCACAGTACAGTAGTATCACTATATACTGCAAATATAAAGCTTGATAATATTTTTTTGCCAGTTTCATGCAAACCTGCCACGTTAGATTTACATTTCCAAAATGTTCATGTGCACTCAAAGTAATTCCATGAATGGTTTCATAAGGAAACATTAGTACATGGAAATCTGACACAAAGAAGACGAGCCAGTATGTTGTCAGGGTACTGCTTCTTATATTTCTCCAAACAAACCTGAAATGGATAAACTACTATGAGGTTTTTAAGTGGGGAGAAAAGTAAAACTAACCTGGCTAGTATATTTTTATGCAACACTGGAACTAAGAGAAAAAGATAAGGGATTTCCAAGCAAGGCTTTGACACAAAACTAGTATCCAGAACACAAAAGAACAATACTAGTGGAGTAAGAGCACTTTTTGCATTAATTTATTTTGAATCCTTGTTATGATTAATCCTTATACTGAGCGAGATATTCTCTTTGCACATTGTCAAAGAGCTTTGCTAAGATACAAAATAAATACAAAATAATTAAAGTTTTTCATTATTCCTTTTTCATTGTCACTAAAACTCTAGTGTCTGCTCTATCAGTAAGAGTTATACAAGATTAGAAAACATGCTTTTTACGATATCTTTGAATTCATGCTTTTCTTTTTATTTTCTTTCTAATTGCAACAGCAGAAATCTAACCTGGAATTTCAAAGTCAGGCTATGATTATTTCTTGTTCTCAGAACAAGAGAACCTAGGTTTTACTCCATGGATACATAGCATAGGTGTGATTTTAAAAATGAAGGCAGGTGAAGCAGCTTCTGACATATATAGAATGACATTTCCTTTATGCTTTTATTAGCCTTTGAATAGCTAAATGAGCTTGAAACAAAATATTATTTTCATCTTTGCTTTGAACTGTAAAAAAAATAAAAAGAATGAGTAATGACTACTGCTAAATTGAAGCATTGTGAATGAGGCATTGGGTTATGCAAGTGGAACAACAATCTGCATATAGCTTGGATGGGCCTCTGTAGCTCATTTCCATAAAGACAACACTGGAATATTACTTTAGTTCAGTTATTTTAAAGGGAAATAACCTAAATTTAAACTAGTCACTCAACACTTCCTGTCAGTCAGTTGAGAGAAGTGGGTACCTACAGAGCTGAGTAATTTGATTTATTTTAGGTGCTATTTTTGTGGATGACTCACCTTCTTACAACATGTAGTTCAGTTCACTGACTATAAAGACAACCTAGAGCAGTTATCTCAGACTTTGATGTCTAAATTTTAGGTATCTAAGGTTAAGTAGGATTGGTCTCCACCCT
Organism: Antrostomus carolinensis; assembly: GCF_000700745.2. Lineage (NCBI taxonomy): Eukaryota > Metazoa > Chordata > Aves > Caprimulgiformes > Caprimulgidae > Antrostomus > Antrostomus carolinensis. Next base: position 14,516 of record NW_010303110.1, read on the forward strand.
TTATGACCATAACACTCAATCGACTTCCTCTATGCTTCTTCGGAGCGTGACAGCTCAGCTGTTCACGCTCCAAAGATCAATGGCCCAGCACCCTTGGCTCAGGCTACCTAAGAAACTCATAGATTGTGGGAAAGAGCTGTGAGAAGAGTAGAGCAGAGTAGGTGCAATGCAAGTTATGCTTGTACAGTTACAGGCAGAGGTAAAACCATTAAGATGGAGAGTGTTAGCAACTCAAAGATTCAAGAAAGAAAAGCATCAATGTGGAAAAGTACAAAATCTGATATGGGGAAAAAAAAAAAAAAGTGAGCCAGTTGATACCACTGGATTCAGTGGACGCTGACAATTACTAATGCTACAGGTCTGTTCCTGGAAGCAGTGGAGGCTACAACTTCTTTTCCTGACTCATACCTGCCTGGCTAGCAAAGATAGTGTGGTGGGTTGACCCTGGCTAGAGG
>NW_010303111.1:0-27295 GCF_000700745.2 Antrostomus carolinensis
TGAATCCATGCTGACCATTCCCAATAACCTTCTTTTCCTCTATGTGCTTTAGAGACGGCCTCCAGAATGACCAGTTCCATCACCTTCCCAGGCATGGGGGTGAGGCTGACTGGCCTGTAGTTTCCTGGTTCCCCCTTCTTGCCCTTTTTGAAGACTGGAGTGACACTGGCTTTCCTCCAGTCCTTGGGCACCTCTCCCATCCTCCATGACCTTTCAAAGATGATGGAGAGCGGCTCTGCAATACCATCCACCAGCTCCCTCAGCACTCGAGGGTGCATCCCATCGGGGCCCATAGATTTGTGGGTGTTGAGTTTGGCTAAATGGTCCCTAACCCGATCCTCCTCCACCAAGGGAAAGACTTCCTCTCTCCAGACTTCTTCTTCTACTTCCAGGGCCTGGGATTCCTGAGGACCAGCAGTAAAGGCTGAAGTTACCCTGTTCAAAGTGTTACTCCTTTTTATCTTCATTTTTTTGAGAATGAACACATTATGGCATATGTGTTTTACTCATTTATTCTTCAAGGAAGGCAGTTTCCTAAAAGGTGTGCTCTAACCTCTACCACTCCTTATACCCTTTTTCCTGACCTCACTGGGATCCCAGTGCAGAGAGTGGAGAGGACGACTACTTCTTCTCAGAAGGGTCATATATCCTAACGTTATGTGGAAACATTATAGTTGCAAACCTACTTTTGGGTGCAGACTATGAAAAAAAATCACATAGCTTCAGTGTTACCAATGGCCTTTCAGTATGTCTGATAAAGCAGTGATTTGTTTTTTTAAACCTTTCTTCTTGTTGGCTGCCTCATTTACAGCTAACAATAATAGAATCAGGCCCCGAAATCAAAAGAAAAAAATTAATCACTGATGGTTTTGCTATCTCTCCTAAGTAAACGACAAAAGTCCACAACCTTTTAACCTTTTCCATCCTATTTGCTAATTACTTATTTTGTAATTAACCCATTATGCATCTGTCACTGTGTTTTAAATTAAATCACTTTAATTGCTAGTAAGTAGGGTTTATTTAGTTCCTGGTGTGGTTGTATGGGGTCACGAGTAGAGAGCTACTGAAACACTCTGAGTTACAGGTGGCTCTTTGCAAAACTGCTGAAGTTGCTGAAGATAAAGAAGAGTTAAGCTGCTTTCCTTAGGTGATTTGATTTTAACATCTAATGGCATATTTCTAATGGATGAAAATTTATTGCAAATATGGGAGGGCATTTTTTACCCCTTGTAGATAGATCACATTGGGCATTATTTTGTTTCTTGAAATAATTTTTAATGAAGAAATAATTATGCTAATAATTATGCCTATTGCCACCATGCTTACTTTGCTGTATAGTAAAACTGTGTGAAATGCAACATGACTTTATATTAACAGCTGAATTTCACATAAAGAGACTAAAGATTTAACATATATATATAGGACATTGGGAGTTTTTAAGTATGGGTCTAACACTCAACGTGCTTTAGTATCTTCAAATAAAACACCATAAAAACTGAGGACAGACATAAAAGATTTTATTCTCCCAGCCCCCATCTCCCCTTGCATGACCTGACTCGCTTCACTGACCCTGCAGAAAATACTCACTTTTTGTCTGCGTTAGTTTTGCGCTGGGTTAGTGAGTTCAGTCAGCCCTGCAACGTGGCTGGTGAGCATGGCAGCTGGCACAAAGTTAAGTGTCAGGAGCCCACTGCTACAAGGAGGGAAGGGGAGGGAGATGAGGTTCACCCTGTCTCATAAAATGGCACCCTGGAGGAGCACAGTATGGGTTTAAGGCTTTTAGAATAAACTAGGGTATTTATAACTGTGCTTTGAAATTACTTCTTTATTGTTAAAATAATTTCTGAAGGTTTCTGAAACACCTGTCAAAATTATATGTCTTGCACTGTGGGAAAAAACCACTAAGGACAACATAATTCTTTCTAACTTTTTTTGTATTTAGATCCTTATGTACTGAAGAAAGGCACTAAAAAGTGCTTGCTGTACGTTCTAGAGAATGGTGGTATGAATCGGTAAGGTCAGGCTTCCCTTTAGTACTAAATAAAGTCAAGAACCTAGTACTGATGAGAATAAATTTACAGCAGGAACCCAAGTCCACACCTGTGCTCAGTCACCTTAATGTAATTGTGGGTAACTAAAAAATAAATAAAATCCACACATACGAAAGCTGACAGATTTAGCAAGCTGAACTTCCCACATAGACTTTGTTCTGAGAATTCATTAACAATACTGAAATCCAAGATTAGCCTAGATGTTAATCATAGAATCACAGAATGTTGTGAGTTGGAAGGGACCCACAAGGATCATCGAGTCCAACTCTTGCCCTAGCATAGGACAATCACAAGATTCAGACCATGTGTCTGAGGGTGTTGTCCAGATGCTTCTTGAATATTGTCAGGCTTGGTGCCATGATCACCTCCCTGGGGAGTCTGTTTCAGTGCTCCACCACCCTCTGGGTGAAGAACCTTTTCCTAATGTCCAACCTAAACCTAAACTACCAAAAAAAAAAAAAATGTATGAAATTATAGGGGCTTATGGAGCACACCTTAATAAGACACATATAGACCTTCCAAAAGACAGTCCTGGTGTCCAGTGAGGAACCTGTAATTAACTTTGAAGCTTGCTACATCATCTATGCATTTTTACCTTTGGCTATGGGCTACCAAGACACAGCACAGGGTTGGAATGCTGGTGGTGCAGCATTTTATTGCTGCCAGATTTCTACTGCTGCATTCATTCATCCTGACGCCTTCCTCACCTACCTGTGTAACTCCACACCTCCACGGGCAGCATGCCTGGGGAGCTCACCTTGCCACCTCCCTGTTTTTGCACCATACTTCAGCAGAATACCCCATATCTGCGTTCACACTGCTAGCAACTCCACTGTGAGACGAGGCTTACAGATGTGGAAGAAGAAGATGAGGGACTACAGAATGACACAAAGGAGAATGAGAGACATAGCGGTGACTTTTAAATTTTTAATGAGAAGCCTCTGGATGGCCTTCAGGAACAGCATGGCCTGTAAAGAGAGAAGCCATCAGAAGTTCAATAAATAGATAAATGTGTTGTATAGAGAGGAAGGATGCCATCAGAAAGCTTACATGTGCTTAGAAAAGGGGAAGAGGGGCAAAGATGCAGCAATGGAATGGAATTAAGATTCATATATTCCTAACAGCTGTATCGTAAATATGCTTTAATATTATATGATCCATCTTAACATGACCCATGTGACCTCTCTTGAGATGATGAGGCTCTAAGCAGGTGTTCTAGAAGCTCAGACTGACAGAGAAAACCAAACCACTGAGAGAAGCAGGCCACTTTAAAGGTGGCCTGTGTGCAGGTGGGCAGAGACAGAGGTCCACGCTAGAGACAACACACAAGCAGCCCAAGCCTCCAGGAGAATCATAGAATGTATTGGATTGGAAGGGACCTTCAAAGGTCATCTAGTCCAACCCCCCTGCAGTGAGCAGGGACATCTTTACTATAGCAGGTTGCTCAGAGCCCCATCAAGCCTGACCTTGAATATCTCCAGGGATGGGGCCTCCACTACCCTCATATTGAAGAACTTTCCTAATATCCAACCTAAATCTACCCTTTTCTAGTTTAAAACCATTACCCCTCACCCTATTGCTACATGCCATTAAAATGAATGGCAGGGAAAGAACAGGCAGGGGAAATTTAATTGCAAAGCCCTGTTCTGCATCATCTGCTTCTCCTGAGGTGTGAGCTGGACATTTGCAGCTCTTTTGCTTTCCCTGGTTTGCCAGTTGTTGGTTTAGTACCCTCAGATCTTTCCAGTTTCACCATTGCCTGCATTCAACCCCTAACAGAGGTAAAGTATTTGGGACTTGAGGTGTGTATTTATCAAAGCGGTAACATTAAGGGTCCTGAGAAGGCAGAGGGAGGTCAGTATGGAAGCAGCATCCTCCCAGTGTCCTAAGCAGAACCCTAGTATAAGCAGACACACTTTCCCCAAAAAGCACACCAAAAATTACACGGGGGAATCTTACTTACCTCCTTTATTAAGTTCATTAAACTCAATACTACCCTGCTTTGTGATGACTATATGACTAAGGTAACACCAGGGTATCAATCTCGGTTTCTCTGCTCCCCCGAATAAGCGGGATGGGCTAGGCTTTTCTTTTAAAATATAATTATCTCCTCGCTCACTTCTGCTCCTTTCCAATTTGTCAATTTTCCAATTAATCTCTCTTTCTGTTCCAGTTTCTAATTTTATTTGTGTGAATGTGTAACAGGAAGACTGGACGCTGCACTTCAATCCTAAGGATATCAGATCCACGGGCTGCACTACCAAACACCAAAGCTCTAGTGACTCAGTCTTTGCCCACTGCTCCTGTGTGTCAGCCATCTGAAGAACAGATCCTTGAGGAATACAGCTGCAAGGAGGGGTAACTACCATTCAAACAAAACTTTGTTTTAAGAGACCCAGCAGAGAGAACTTCAAAGATTAGCAAGAAGATACGGAATCTGACCTGGAACCCCAAGGGAGACAGCAATAAATGGGAATGGGGTGTGCTCCCAGTGGTGCGGCATATTGGACAAAGAATTGGAGGTTTCTGTTCTAAACCTCTATGTGAACACACTGCACTAGTAAGGGATGGAAAACACAGATGTGAGGATTATCCAAGTCAACTTACCAGATGAGTCCTCTTTGCTTATCTCAGGAAAAATTGCCCTGAAAATACAGTCAATAAAGAAGCTAAAGAGAGCCAAGGGAGAAGCCACAAGCAAAATGAAACCCCAACACAAGACAAGATGGAAATTGCTACTTTTTCAGTGGAATTCATTCCTCCATTTAGTGTTATCTCTATTTAACTAATATGCAGTTTTATTTTAGCCAGACACTCAGACAATTTTTATGCCACTTGCATCAATCAGGAGAGACAGAACAGGATGTCATCTCTGCACTGCCGACACTGAGGTTTCCCATGATCTATCTCAGCAGCATCACATGGATATTGAAAAGGACAGTGGAAATACATGATCTTACAAATGATATTCCACATACTTCCCTCCAGCCTTATCTGGAAACATGCTAAAAAAGCATCAGAGACATTCTTTTCCTGTTGCTTTCCACACTGTCTTGAGCAGTAAAATATTAAGTGTCAAGAGTGACACATCAATCTAAATTAAGGATGTAGGCATCTTCCCATCCGATGGGAAGGAGCTAATCTATCAGAGCAATTTTAGAATTAATAAATTTCGTAAGTATTAATATATGGATCTAATCTACATTCAGTGTTATCCAAATTACCTTGTGCTGAAAGAACGAGTTCTATATAATGACGAGAAACAAACGAAGCTCACAGAAAAATAATTAAAGCTGGGAGTTGCAATGGGAATTGGAGTCAGCACTGCCTCATGTTCCGTGTTGAAAATTTATTCTTACGGTAACTCAAGCTTCCTCATCCATAAGGTGGAGATGATAATACTCACTTCAGTTCCAACAGTATGCCAGTAAGATCTACAGATAAGCCACCGGAATTGCTATTATTAATATTATATATGCTTGGCATGCATTTTTTTACTTCAAAAGTTTTATAGATTGCATTCTGGTCTACTCTCAGTGTTTTGGGGATCACTTTTTTAGACTTCAGGAAAGTGATTCTCAATTTATTTACTACATTTGGGCATATTCTCTGCCATTGACTTTAATTCTATTTTACAGCTAATTAGTTTTACAGGATTTTGTTCTCTGTGTGATGTGGGAACACAGTAGCACAATGATTCAACAAACACCCGTTTTACCAACCAGCCAGATTTAACAGGCTATTTCTTGTTGTATCCTATAAACACAGTGAGCAGCCAATCTGATATTTAATGATGCAAACCATAAGCAGAGGTAGTGTTTTGTGCCAAGATACAATATGTGGAGATTGCAAAAGCTCATACTGAAATTTCTCTGGAAAAAAAAATATAGCATGGAGGTTCTGAGCTGTTCTTTTGTGGGAATCAAAACCAAGTACCTTTACTATGAAAAGCAGATAAATAGATTAATTAGAAAAGCCCTGAAGCTACTGACAGAATGAAAGAACACCTCATCCTGTCCATGGAAGGTATTTGCAACCAACTGTGCTTTTTATGGGAAAACTTTATCAGGACAGGATTGCCAGATTTATTTTCATATTCTGTGATCCACTAAGAGACTATGGTCTGAACGATAGAGCAGTTTGATCATAAGGGAAGCACAAAATGTACTAGCTTCTAAAGAGGGCTTATTTTTTAGTATCTGTGAAGTTGCTGAAGAGTCTTACATAAGAAGTTATTTATAATGACTTAAAATTAGAATTTTCTTTGAGGTATCCTAACCAAATTAGATTAAAAAAAAAAAAAAGATTTTTGAAACAGGATGAGGTATGTTTAAAAACCAGCTGCTTGGTTTTTTTAAAAAAACATCTTTGTAGCTCTCTCAAAAGTGAGACTGGTACACTATTAGGATTTTCTGAACAGGCACAAAACCTACAGCTTTAGGGTACAGGGAACTATAAAATGCTGTCCTTGCTCACACACAATAACTGAAACAGAGAGTCTTAAAAATTCAGAATGAAAAAGCAGAGTTACCAGTAATGACCTGACTCATAGTTCCTAAGTTCTTGAAGTTGACATCACTGGATCGTTGGGAAATGCTTTAGTAACACCAACATCTCTTTTCTCCTGAGCAAACTGACAGTGCTACAAATCCATCCATTTGCTGGAATCCACAACCATGCTGGGCTTTATTTTTGAGCTATTGTGGTCAACAGCTATAGCCAAAATACGTGTCTCTCTTCCAGTCCTCTTTTAAAAATCATATATCCTTTTATTACATTTTAAATGTATTTCTTCATTTTGGTTTTATTCATCCTTACACTTTTTTGCACAGTTATGGGCTGTAATTCATGAAAACCCTGCACAGCTGTAGAAATAAATATTCTGTTCGATCTTTCAGGACAGATTTAAGATGTCACTGTCAGCTTTAGGATATCTGCCTGTACTAGTCACTCTGGCAGCATTAAGATATAAGAGAAAAGATAAGGGTCTGTTGTAAGGCCCACTGAAGCAGAGGGAATTTTTCTATTGACGTCAGCTATTTTGTATCGTGTTCCTCTAGCACGGATTAGGACACAAAGAGGAGATTCTCATGCCAAGTTCTATACTTACTTCTTCATGTGTGCTCATTTTTATCGAGCAGGCTCAATAAAGTCTACTGGGACCATCATTCCTGCAACCTTTATACAACTTTTACCTTACTTTATACAGTCTGTCTGGGTGAGGGGCCAGGCCTTCATGTTTTACAAAGGAAAGCCTTTTCCTCTGCCTATCTGAGTTTATTCCTTCACTTCATCATCTTATTTACTCTACTTCCTTCACCAGGTTCAAACACCTTGGTCCTTTGTTGGACATTTAGCCTCTGGAAGCAATAACACTGGCAAGGAGACAGCTTTTTCAAAATCGAGCCCAAAATATTTGCCTATGGGAATACACCATTTAGTGACATTACCTTTAGGGACAGAACAGTTTGCTTGCTGAGCACTGGAGCCCAGCTCCCCCTTGACATCTCGCCACGCCAGCAATGCTCTGGCCACCGCTCTCCTGCTCCCACGGCAGCGCCCAAGGTCTGCTTTCTTTCCAATGCTGAAAGCTTCCAAGATGTTGATCCCAACCCACCTGTGGAGTTTGGGTGAGAATCCCTAGCCCTGGGGGAGATGCCAGGTGGGCAGAGATGCTGCCAATGCTCCTAACAAATCTTCACAGATGGGTGAAGAGGAGCTTGGCGAGACACGGCCAAGCGTCCCAGATGAGGGAAGGGGAGAGCAGGGGACTGCCAGGGAGTACAGGTCTGCAGGGACAGCGGGAGCTATCCTGTCACCTAAGCCCACGGTTACCCAAGCAATGATGTAGGAAACAACAAGCTGGGATACATGGGGGAAAACGGGATCAAGGAGGGGAAAGCCATTAAAGGTGGTATATTTGGGAGGAGGATGGGGTGTAGAAAAAAGGTTCAAGGGAAGCAAAATGGAGAGCCAAGAAATGGGATAATAGGAGATGCAAATAACATTAACTGGGGCTGCCTAGGGGTACCTGTCAGGCGGCCATGCCCTTGATCACCGCAGCTTGTTGTCCCAAATCAGAACAACCCACCAAGCCTGTTCTGAGCACACCGCGTGTGCCAACCTACTGGCACAGTCAGGGGGACTGGGCGGGTTTGGTGCAGGGAACATCTGAGGTGGGTGGGTGGAGTATCCAGCGTCGCCGTGGTGGCACCTGTGCCAGGCCTGACAGTGGCAGCCTCTTCCTGACCTCCTTCTCCTCATCCATACACCAGCAGAAGGAAACCCTCTCCCACCAACATGGCATCATCTCCCCAAATGGTTTCAGCTAAGCCATCAGAGGCGATGGCACCTTTTCATTGGCATAGCTCAGCGTGTATCAGGGGCTTTGCCAGCATAATTTCATCGGCTGGGAGAGGATGATTATTTTTTTATGCCTCTACACAACGTATGTACGCTGGCAAAATCACCCAACGTCACTTCACTGCTTGCCTAGTCCCAAAGAAGGAGTGAACGCCTTCAAATTCAATGAGCATCAGAAAGGGCAACGAAACTGAATTGCCCATATTTCTTCAGAAAAATGCTACTTAAATTTATTGCATTTTTACATTGAAGGCGTTCTTTTTGTGACAGTAGGGACTAGGTGAAAACAGAAGTCTCTTCCTTTCAAAAATTTTTTTCCATTTGCGCTTTTCTAAAATAACCCTTAGATCTTTTTTTCAGGTCATTTCATACAGACAGTTTTCCTCATTAAGTATTACTATCTTTACCACAAAAATTATCCTTAAAAAGAGTATGTAGCATATTATCCTCAGTGATACACAAATCCAAATAGCCCTACTCAGAGCACAGACTGCTGATGCTGATGAGTAAAATAACTAAGGCTTAGTTTTACAGCAGGCAGATGTGCTGCCTTCAGGTGCTGGCTAGGCTTCTGAAGTTTGCTTCAAATACAAAGTGAGATACCAGAGAGAAAAAAGAACTTGTCTGTGAGAGTCAACATCCTCAAAAATAAAAGGGGGGAGTCCTACGTCTCTGGAGACAGACAAGAAGAAAAAGGAGCTTGTTCATTAAGGAGAAGATCTAATAAAACTCAGAGACAAGCTTGCAGAAAGAAATCTAACTGGCTCCATACCAAGACATCTACAATGGATATAAACCCAGAAACTTCACTAAATATATTACCTCTTACTCCCTACAAGATTTTTTTATGAAAAACTGTTCCATTTTCTCGGAGAACGTGACTGAATCTCCACTGAATAGCACCTCCTGTGTTCATAGCACATTTACAGCTCAGCAAAGCACCAATCAATGCTACAAATGCACACGGCTGCACAAAGCACCACAACGCTAGTGAATCCCTGCACTCCTAGGAAGAATATGGGATTTGGGATGTTAGCTGTTGCCAGCGTTTTTCTTCTTTGGTTTAAGCAGCCCACTAGAATATTTAACAGTACCATACATTCTTCTGTAATGTTCTTTCACGAAGAGGGATATTTTATACATAGTGTGGTTTTTAATAGGAGTAAGATTTTAAGCTGCTAGAGAAAAAGCTCTGTTTGTTGGGATTTGTGTATCACTGAAATAGCAAATAGTTTGGAAGTAGATAAATGTAAATGCAGTGTCAAAAAATCACATTTACAAGCTAAATACCATAAAATAACCTGCATGCTTTTTTGTTTTGTTTTGTTACTGCACTGTGGGGAAAACTTGTGACACGGAGGTAAAATGATTTTTGTTTCTTATTAGAAAATACTGAATTCCCAACAGATTTTTAAATTAACCAAATCAGATGGAAAGAACTTGCACTCATTTAATTTAAAAAAGCCAAGATGAATATACGGACAAATGCCTTTCCATAATTCTTAGCAGCAGGTTTTTGATCTAAAACTCAGAATTTATTTGGGACCCAGATAATAACATTGGTAGCTGTACACAAGAATGATCACAAGTGAAGCTCCTCTTTACAGTGATCATTGGTTCCCTGTTTTAGATGGGTTGGATAAAGATTAGATTTCCAACTGAAATACTTGGACTTTACAAAAGCAAAAAACTGACAAGCAGTCTGATCCTGAATCATAGCCTGATCCTGTTCCCATTTAACTCAAGGGAGCTTCTACCCACTGCTGATATTCTTTCACAGAAAAGCAGAGATAGCTCAAGGCAGCAGGCAAGGTGGGCAGCAGCCAGGAGCAGAAAGCTGCCTACACCACCCAGGAGAAGATGGAGCCCGGTGCTCGTTTGCAGTTCCACAGCCTTCACTAGTACATCGTCTGACCGCTCATGTGCCCTGACTGAGACTAAGGGCTTCAGCTGAAATTTTACCAGGCTATGAGTACACATCGTTTATAAGTCTCAGATGCTCTGGAACTGGATAGCTGAATTCTGAAATATTCTTCTGTCTTAGAAAATTTGCATTATCATGTAATTTGCCTCCTGAAGAAATTTACATTTTTACAGATTCACCAAATAAACCCTCACTTGATGCTGGGGAGTATTTGTTTCTCTCAGTATTTTTTCACAGCTGATGAATATTTTGTTTTGTTCTGGTTTTTTTAAATCCACGTAAAACAATTCCAGGCTGATTTCTTCAGCAATTTCTCCCAGAAGAAACTGGTATTTTTCTTTCTGTGGTTTCAGGGAATATTAAAATATTTTATATAAAAAGAAGAACAATTTCAGCAGGGAAGGGATACTGAGAGACTCTTAGCATAGCCAACACTACCTACCTAGCAAGGAGGCGCAGAGCTGGAGATCAAATCAGAGATGAGAGACAGGCACAGGAAAGCCTCAGTGCTGTAAACCCCATCTGTTGTGCACAGGGCACTTCCTCCTGCTTTTGGGAGACAGGGATGGATCTGACCTGCCTGGCTCCAGAAGCGTGTGCTGTCAGCCCAAATTCGCTAGCGTAGGGGTGGGACTACTTAGCTTCCACTCCTCTCCAAGGCATCTCTCACTATCAGCAGGTGGAGCAGGTTCAGGTATAAGTGCCATAAAGAACCCTGAGAACTAAGCCTGAAATGACCTCAGACTCTGAGAAATAGATGTCACAAAGCAAAACCTTCATGCATTTTCCCACAAAGGACTCCTGTATTGTGCTTAGCATTTTGACCTCCAAATAAAGTCACCGGTCCCCCCAGTGTGCAGGTGGTCAGCTCCTTGAAGGAGCATAGTAGGATAAAGCCCATATTCTGTTTGTTAGGTTTCTTTCATTCCCTCTTCATATGCACTCCTAAGATTTCACCTTTCTGGTCTTCCTTAAGAATGAAGAACACCCACCCAATCAGTGGGTGTTTGTAAGTAACTTTAGTTGCCATAGTATGACTTGAATGGTTATAATATGTGATTCAACTGAAATGAGTCTCTCTGTGTCCTCACCATTTAAAGATTTGCATTTAAAGATTACCCAAAAGATTACACTTCCTTAGAGCCGTTTGAATTGTCAAATCAGAAACTTCGAATTAAAATCTGGTATTTGCAAATTCTTAGTCAGAAGCCATAGCAAGTGTCGTTAGCTTTCCAAACAATAGCATGTAGAAAACAATTTCACCAATAAGGAGGAAAACTTAGCAGGAAGCAATTGATCAGAAGACATCTGAATTACTATTATTTAATTCAAGGTTTTATGTGATAATAATTTCTTGTTAAAAAATGACAGGGGCTGTTAAAGATGTCACAAAAGTACTGTCAAGGACTTTGACTAAGAAAAAATATCCTTGGATGTTGCCAAGAGAACTGGGCACATTTTTGGAGGGGAGCATATTCTGATCTGTTTTCTCACATGGGAATACTTATTCAAAATAAGGTCAATAGCAGATTCCCCCTCTGGGGCTTCAGCCTTGTAGCAATGGTCAGTCCGCAGGCACTCGCATGAATTCTGATTTGCAAATACAAACCTTAGCTTTCTGCATATTTCTGTAGCTGGTTGCAAAGAATTTTCACTTCAGTATAACGCTATATTACTGAGTATATGCTAACACTCTCACTCCTCCTCTACATTGCTATTACAAGTCAGTCTGCTGGTAAGGAAATCTGGGTTCATTAATCTTACCAACAATCTGCACTGTGTCATGTGCTGCTCATTAGGAACCATGGGCAACCAGACTGTCTCTCAGCTGATCAGTTCTAAAAGTTACAGGAGCCTTCCCCAACTCGCTGGTAATAAAGACATTAAGTCTGCCACTATCACAGTTCTCTTCAGAAGAACAAAAGCAGCAAGTGCTAATTAAATCAGGTGCCATGGTAGGCTGTACAGCAAAGGGCATTCAGAATGAACACTGGAGTGTGAAGGACGGAAAGCTTGCTTCCTCTTTCCAAGAAACATAGCAGGAAGTTAAACACTAAATAACCTCTCTGAAATAGCACAATCTGCATGTATTTTCCCAGTTGTGTATAGCAATGAAACGTCTTTAAGCCTTGCGTTAAGAACTTAATTGGACCTTTTAACAGGCTTTTCTCATTTCGACACGTTTGAAGTTCATTCTCTCAGTGCAGGCATCAGCTCTGTCCAGTGGTGGCTTTACTGTCCATACGGACACGCTAGCAGAGTGGTACTGCTCTAACTCATGAGCAGGGTTTGCAATAAAAGCAGGGTGAAGTAGTGAAGGACAGAAAAGTTTGAAAGGGTTTTCATCTTGCAGGGCTTTATATAAATTCTAGGACACTACAGGTTACCTATCGGGAATGCTATAGCATGTCTTGTGTGAGAAAAAGTGAACACCTCACTACGTGGGCCTACGGGAGATTTGCTGGTTGGTGTATCTCTTGTGAATCCAGGCCCATTTATGCTCGTTTCAAACGCCACACCTACCCTAAGCAACCTATTCTATTGCTCATCTCTTCCTTAATTAGAATGTTTTTCCCAATAGTGAGTTCTCTTACTGTAAATCCAACTCCTAGTGTCCTGCTATATATACAAGCAATGCTGGCTTTCTCTCTTTGCAACTAACTTTAATGCATTTCATGAGAACTATTATCATGGTCTTCCCAATTATCTTTTTGCAAAACTAAGCAGCTATATTCCTTGATACTCTTGTCTAGACTCTCTCCTGTTGCTCATTATCTCTCCCACAATACAGAACTGGAGTGGGCACTCCACCTCAGACCTCAGCAGGAGAACGCAGTTACAGACATATTTTTCAGTCATTACTCAGAACAATCTACATATTAACTACTCGAGATTATTTCCTCTGGAATAAGTCTGCTTTCAGTCTAAATTAAACTATGGAGAGATCACACTGAGAGAGGAATAAAAGCATCCATTTATGTAGCTCACCTGGAGTAGCTACAAATTTTTAGCTGACATTTTTCCCAATTGATGTTGTCAGTATATGCACACATGCAAATGTATGCATCCCCCTATTTCAGACCTGATGTCTAGATCTGTCTTGCATAAGATGGCTAAACTTTCAACAGGCCTGTACTTTAGTGACAGCTACCAAAGAAAGAAGGAGAATGTCAGTCAGCATTTCTGAAAATAAGACTTAGCTTCACCAGACCATATTTTTCAGCTATTTGGAACCTATCTAGATTTATTTTTATTATTGTAATGGATATTTTTATTATTGTAATGGATCAGATGTCATTATTGTTCTCCTAAGAATACATTTAAACGAAGTCTTAAATGTTATTTTACAGGATTAATCAACACATCACAGCACCAATTTTCATTCACAGCACAGAAAAGGTCAGTATGCAAATGCAATATGCTAAAAATGGATCTGCTCTGAGTAATGCCCAATCAAGTTAATGAAACTATATCCTGAAGATAAAGTTTAGCTTTTTGTTTTACCTCTGATATTTTGAATCTGTTCTACAGGCTAATGGTTGATTCAAAATGTCAGGGAGAAAAATGAGAAATTAAGTAATGCAGAAATCACATTTTCTTTCATTATGCACAATCTATTTATACAGTGGCAATCTCTGCATTACTTTTTCCATGAAAAAACACACTGATTATCAATCAAAGTTTATTCTACTTTCCTTCAACTTCAATCTTTTTCTATTTAAATTGGAGTATATTATATAACTTGCAAAATTACTTATTACTTCTATATAGATATATTAAATGAACATTAGAACAACATTAGCATAATCTATCTTTTTTGTATCAGGGAGCAATAGTAATCTTTTAAGCTATTTGAATGCAGCTACTAATTCTGAAGAGCAGTCTGGTCAGTATGATCTTGAGCCTTTTGTACGTGACAAAGAACTGCAATTTTTTTTGTTAGAAATTGGGAACTTGTAACATCATATAAGTGAAATGATCCAAAGATCAATGACTTCATTAATGCATGATTAGAGTATTTTTCTTCTATAAAATATCTGAAATCTTCAGATGGATGGGGAGAGAAAAGTGGAAATCATTAAGTGCAGTATGCATACCACAATTAATTTGCAAGTTTGTAAGTAAGAGAACAACTGAAATATATACAAAATATGTAATAGTTATTGTACCTGAAAAGAACATATGGGAAACTAGTTAATTTATGGACATTACTGGTGCTTAATACCTACAGACACAAGTTTTGCTGGGTAAAATCACTCAGGAATAAATACAAGATGTGACAGGTATAACAGTTGTGTGCACATATATCTGAATCCGGCCATTCAAAAAGTCCTCTGAGACTAACACATCCTGGAATAACCCACAATGGAAGACAGGCCTGCTACAGCAAAGTACACATAACTTTCCCCAGCTGAACTCTCCATACTTGTTAAGGAGGGCGTCTGGTCAGCATAAAGCTACTCACATTCGTAAGCCCTTCCGGTATGAGATTCCACATAGACAGGGCCTTATTAGTTTTATTTTTCAGATATGCTTTTCATATTTTTCTTAATTAGCAGTAGGAGTAACTGCTAGATCCATCCATGTGTTACAATATCGATAAGCATTAATATTGGAAAAATAGAAAGGAATAAAATTCAGAGTCTATCTTCATTTGTTCTTCAGTACCACAGAGGTTCTAGATCATGTCAGAAAAAGATGCATCTAGGAATGGAAAATACTGCGCTGTTGTATGTGCTCTAACACTACAGACATGAAAACCTCACAGGTTACAACAAAGTTCACATCACCTGGATGCAGTTCTGTGTAGAGTGAAACATGGAGAACATGGCATTTTTCTCTGTCTCCTTTCTAAAAATTCCTGATGTTTGTTTTTGACATCTGATGGGCATTCAGCTGTTATCTTTATAAAAGCAGATATTAAACACTAGCACTTATGTCCTAAGTGATCCCAAGTCCACTATGACTGAAATTTGTCTCCTTTTAGAAATATTAACATTTACTGCCACTGAATTTCCTCTGTCATCTTATTACTCAGACTCAATACCATCAGATCCTTCTACAACTCTTCTCAGTTGTCTCTAGCACTGTCAAGAGGCTTTATTACTTCAGTATTAACCCCCTTTTCTTTACATTGAACCACCCAGATGTTTGGACTGATGCCTACGAGACTCCATTGGTGACTTCCCCCCATTGTAAAACTTGGCCATTTACTCCCTGTTGCTTCCTAACTTTTAACCTGCTATTAATTCATGACAGGAGTTTCCCTTTCATCGCACGGCAGCTTTAATTCTTTATAAGCCTTCAGGAGAGAAGCCTATTGAAAACGTTTAGAAATCCAAGTAGATTATAACCAGATCACGTTTCTTCCCCAAATCATTGCCTCCTTTGGAGAATCATGTAGACTTGTGAATTTTGATCTCTCCCAGTTAAGCTATGGTGTTTAGCTGGCATGATGGACAATACAATCCTAAATTACAACTGCCTCCCTGTTCCCATTCATTCCATGGTGCAGCGCTGAGCTGTAGGTGTGGTGTGACACGAGTCTCCATCCCAATCAGCTCTTTACACACATGTGACAGACTTTGGCTGTCAGAAAATGAACAGTTATAAGTTGTGGAAAAAAAAATTTTTTACAAGATCATTATTTCCCATACCCACTTTTTCTTTCCTTCTTTCTCCAACACAATAAAAATAAGTGGAGGTGCAGGAGAGGGGACAAAAGCTCTCAAAATAGTGAAGGTAGCTTTCTTAGAGTTCACTGCAAAGGAAACCAACACAACAAATACCAACAGAGCAGTGCAAAATGAAGGCTTCCAAGCTCACAGGTGACTTCATAGCTTCAGGGAACAGAGAAGGACATTTCCAACGCAATTCCCTAAGGTGGCTGTGCACCACTCCACCATCACCTTTCCTCCCTCTGCCCCATACCTTCTGCTGGTCAGACAGCTTTAACTCAGCTCGACAGGGACACCAAGGTCTGAAAAGTGTGCTGGCAAGCGCCAGGGCAAGGCGGGAGCTGGACGTGGGGGAGAGAGGGTGGCAGTACCCACCTCAAGCGGGAAGCCGGGAGGAGCGGAGCACCCACTGGCTGTGGCCGGTCCGGGGCCAGGCTCTGGGAGAGGAGGGCACTGCAGCAGCACCCAGCCTGGGGTCACCTGCAACTCAGCGCGGAGCCAACAGGGTGTAGTGCACCAGTTGGTGGTTTTGTGCATAGCTTCTCTCCACATCTGACAAAAATCCTTCCTGATGATGTTGTGTTTGTTGCTGATGTCTCATTAGCCAAAGTTTCAAGAAAATCCAGTTTGGGGAAAGGGGGTCATGCACCCTCTGGATCTGCAACCTCTCAGAGAAGCTGAAATGTAGGTGCAACCGGGGACCCTGGGATATCCAAGCACAGCCCAGGGGTGCAGGGCCACTGGCTCTCGGTGGCTGGGGAGCGTGCCCTACCCACTGGCTTAGGCAACACCAGGCATCTCGCTACGGAGCAGTCTGCCAGGATGAAAACACAGTCACCAGGGAACTGTCCCCTGGGTCTAGCACAGGCTTACCTAACTCAAAAGGTTTTGAATTGAACTTGTCATTCAGAAAATTGTAATTTTCCACTTAAAATTTCATAATGACACTCTGCTAACAGAGCTCTAATGTATTTCACTTCGTGCTCCCGCATAGCAATAAAGTATTTTTGTCACAGTGTAGCTGACACTGGAGCTGTAGGTATAGGCTGATGATTTAATACTGTGCTTTTACTGTCATGTCTAAAGAATTTTGGCTGGCTGGTAAAGCAGACAAAGGCCAAAGTACGGTTATTCACACCCTGTTTTATGGCTTTTTTTTTCTCATGTTATGACATGAGATGCAAGGAACACAGCACAAAGGTTTCTACCTGCCAGAACAGAGAGATGCAGGATTCCTGACACAGAAGAAAAATCCATGGTGATATTCCCGTAAGTATTACAGTGCTTATCTTTTGACATACTTACAACTACTCAAGTATATTCATAGATACAGATTTATGTATAGGCACAGAGAGGAAAATAGAAAAACTTTGTGTCTTATTCTCGATAACAATTACAACTTAATGAAAATGGTTCACGTGTAACATACTTTATGCAACTAGGATATCCTTTTGAAAATGACTACACTGTTACAGACACATGCAAAGAAATTATATACAAATCAGCCACTGCTTACAAGAAGGGACATTTTTTCCTGTTTTTATGGTTCTAATTTTACAAAATAATTCTTATGGATCAATCTTGGTAAAAAGACTTGAAAATAGAGATGTAAGAGCCACAGCCACTGTTTCTAAAGATGTTTTCCAAACAAGATCGAGGTTCCAGTTCCCTGGATTCTAGTTCTGGCAGCCAATAAGTTTCCTGTAACAGCCTGAACAAGATCTCAAATCTGAAAAAATAACAAGCTCTAAGAATATCCAGGTCTAGAAATGCATGTTCTATGAGAACTTTTACTCTAAAGTAACTTTCAACTGTATATATATTTTTAACGAAAGTGAAGACAAGGTGTGAGCAAATCAAAGTGCAAAGCTGGAAGTGGGGAGGGGGGAAAAGCTTCCACAAATTAAACTATTATACACTACAGAATTTTGCATAGACCCACAAATAGGTAGGTCAGAAAACAAAAACAGATTAAAGAGTTGAAAAGTGAAACAATGTAGGTTTTAAGAGCCAAGATTAATAATCTCTCTTTCCTTTGAAAAAAAGCATTCCAAAAAAGCATCACCAAAATGCAAGTAAGACGCCACAATAAAAAGATGCATTATGTACCAACAAATACTGTTTGAAGAGACATCAGAAAAACTGCATCACAGCCTTGAAATAGATATTTAATCCCACAGACAATCCTTAGTTTAACTGGGTACAAAGAAAAGTGGCTTAGATGTCAGTTTCTCTATATTGAGCTCACAAAAATAGTCATTTGCCTTTTTTTTTTTTTTTTTTCCCCTGCTGGTAACGAATTCAGAAGAAATAGGATTTTGCTCCTTTTGTACATCAAGGCATATCTTTGTTATGTTAACCTGAAAAAATTTTTCATCCACTATCTTCGAGCTTCACACATAAATATCAGAGAGGCAAATATCATAGATTAAAACAAACCTAGTTTAGAAACAGACTTTCTGCCATGACATATCACAAGCGGAGAGTTTTTTCACTTTCCAAATCATAAAATATTAAATAGTGAAACATTCTTTGAAATGTTAACATTTAATTCTTCAATAACATCCTCAGAGGCTTCACAACGCTCACCTAATTTGAGGGTAATAGGTTACAGCAACTTTTATTGCTGCACTGGACATAATTCTTTTTTTGTGTGCTTTTATATTACGCCAAAATTGCCTAAGGACATATGAATAAGTTTAGTGAGAGGTTTGGGTTGTGGGTTGGTTGGTTTTTTTTAAGAATGTGTATACATTGAAATGAATGCTTTTGCTTTGGTTTTCAACAAGCAACATTTCTGACCATGCAGTGCCTCGCTGTTGTTCCTGTCTGTACACACCACATCTGCTCCATAGAACTTCCCAATCTTATTTCTTTTTTTTTTCTGTAAATCACGTTTTATTTTGTATGTCAACCTTACACAGAACTGAAAAGAATTTAAAGAAATATTCTTGAGAAGGTGGCAGTGATCTGAGCCCAGCTGGGCTCTGTGTTTGCCTCTCCCTGCCTTGTTCTGGCAGAGGAGAGCCCACCAGAAAACTGCTGGCTTCTCTCCTTCAAAAAGCTCTCTATAAATGCCACATCTTGAAAAGCATGAAGAGGAAACAGACATTTAGAAATCGATTCGCTGGCTGCAGCAGAGCCTGCAAAGCAGCAACGGAGGAAAAGGAAAGAGAGGACTCACCAAGACACATCCTGACGTAGGGAGAACAGTTTTGGGAGCAACCCTCAACAGTCTGGAAGCTAATACTCTGCTTCTCTCCTCTTTTCCTTTCTCAGTCCCCCCCACTCCTAATTTCCCCATTTAAGGGAGAAAATAACAAGGCAGAAGATGCCAAGAGACTTTCATGACATAAACAATAAGGCCTTCCTGTGCCAAAATTTCCTTTAAAAACACTTGCCAATAAAGCTCCTGGAGGCCAGCAAGAGAAAGAAATGCCGAAACAGCCGTGACATGAACTTGGCATATTTTCTGACTCACTCACTTCCCTTGAGACAATCCCTCCGAGAGAATGCTGAAGGATAATGGGAAAAGAAAATTTCTTCCAGTGAGAAGGACTTTAGCTGCCCGTGCTATACAAGAAAACTGCCAATTAAGTTTATTTCTGTTTACCTATAGCCTCGCTCACGCAGCCAGTTCTGCTGGCATGTTTCCTGACTCACACACTCATGTTAGCACATTCATCTTGTAATCCTGATGTCTGGAAAAGGCAAGGAGATCTTTTTCTTTTTTTTTTTTTTTAAATAAAAAAAAATAAACTACTGAGAACCCTTGACTCCAAATAATTTCTGAACAGCAGAGAGAATGATCAATAATTGAAGGGTAGCCAAACACTTGTCTGCTTCACATAGTAAATCCAAATTTCCTTTTCCCCCATCCCTGCTATTTATGCTTCTTTAGTACTACTATAATTATTTAGTGACAGACTATAAAACATTAAGGATACTCATATATCTTGTATATCTGTAATGAAAGATCGTCAAGATTATTTTGTCTCGTCAATCCATCTCTTTTTGAGTAACACGATGTTTTCAAAACTGAAAGGCATATTAAGAACCAGAAATTAAAATCTCTGGAAATCAGCATCTCACACACACAAACACGCATCCACCCACTCACTCCCTCACTCCTGGGGTACGGTCATCCCCTGCCTGATGTACCTCATGGGTAGGAACATGGGAACCTTCAGCTGTCTCATCCATGCCTTTGTCTTCACCTCTGGTGCAGGGGGACCTTCCCGGGAGGCTGGAGCCAGCTCCTGCAGCAGGGACGGGCAGGAGGCAGGCCAGTGCTGGGCCAGTGGCAGGGGCAAGGCGGATGCTCCTCCACCGTGGTGTCGTGGCAGCTCCTGCCCATCCGAGGGCAGGGACAGGCAGGTCAAACGGGGACCCTTGCAAACTTTGCTCCAGTGCTGCCACCCCTCATGCCAGACCAGGCAACAAACCCCCACCTTATTCAAAGACAGACCAAGCAGAAATTTTTGTCACTCTGAGGGGGCTGTTTGATTACCAGTCTCAGGCTCACAATGCTGAGACACCACTTCTTCCTCCCACATGTACCTGATTCAGGGGACTGTGCAAAGATGCGTCCATCCCTCTCTGTGACCCTTGCACCCTGTCACCGAGTTAGCTCATCTTCACTCTGCATTGCTAAGGCGGCAGGGAGCCCTGCCAAGGGCTCCTCACTTCGTCAAGAGCTGTTATCGTTGCTAGGGTTTCTCTGGTTTTGCATTCAGCTTCTTAGATAGCATCAGGGTATCACATATCAAAATAACCACTAGTGAGGATCTCCTGGCCTGCTCAGAAGTGAGGGTTCACCATACCTACAGATGCAGAATTTTACCATGATGTAGTCTGGTATCATATACTCTTGGCTTCTACTTTCTAATAACTTGCTTGCTGCTTTAGCACTTGGGCTGGTGCCACTCGGCAAGTCTCCTGACTCTCCTCTGAGAGCCCGAAGACCTTCAGCAACCATATCTAAGCCTGTACCACCAGATTGCACAAGTCTGGTTTGTCTTCTTTTGTGGAGGTTTGTTTTGGGGTTTTTTCCCCATTCTTCTTCATTTCAGAGCTAGTATGGCTCTGCTGGCAAAATACTGTTAGCATGCTGTAACGTATATAATCTACATTAGAATTTATCTACTAGCTCACCTTTACTCCATCATGACTGCTGGGCACCTTAACAAGACACATGCACAGTACAAGCTTCTTTTTCACTTAACCATCTTTTTCTGCCCACTCCCAAAGCTAACACTGGCTTGTTTTTAAGTTTGTTTTCATCAAAACCTGAGAAAAATATGTGGTTTTTTGTAACACCACCAGGGCAAACTATCTGTGGTTGGCTGGCAAACTCTGAAATTTAGGGCTGGGGCAGAAACATTTAGAAGTCAAAAAAAGCTGACTTGCTCAAGAAATTAAAGCCCTTCTGACAATCTTCCAGAGAGCCCCTGAGGAAAAGGGAGGGAATCAGAGAGACTCAAGGAAAATGGATGGGAGCCCAGCATGGAGATTCACGCCAGAACGGTTCCTGGCCAAGAGGGAAGGTTGGCAAGCAGACAAATACAGGCTTTCATACGCAGCATTGTAAACAAGACATTAAAAATATTAATCCATTTAGATTTCAAGCACCAAGATGAGATTTACTTAAGAAGTAGAACTATGCTCGTAATGGCTCCTCAAACATTTCATCTGAGTGTCAAAACTTCTACTCAACTGTATCAAGTGAAAATACAAGGAGCTGTTGACGCTACAATATTCAAACATTCAACCGTATGGCAGGGCTGGAAAAACACAGAGGAAGGCAAAGGAATGCTTGAGCCTTGGGCAGAAACTCAAGTCCTCACAAGGCAACTGCATTCACAAATTATTTTTACCTTCATTTCTACACCAAAATAATAAATTGAAGAGGCGAAATGGTTTCTTAAAACCAAGCTTCCTTTCAGAAATCTTTTCCAATAAAACATAAATTACCTCTACTGAAATACGTTGTTTTCAAGGAGAAACAGTCATCTAGAACAGAATGTCTTTTCGTGTGAAAGAAAGTTTAAGTAAACTCTGAACACCTACGACTTTTAAAAAAGTTTCTTCTCTCCTACAGGAATCAGCATGTCTCCCCTCTTCCCCTTAGAAAACACACACTTACTCTAAGTGACTGAATACTTTATTTTTTTTAAATGCATTGGAAAAGTCATCGCCCCCCAAAGGCATTCAGGACAATCCTGAATCCATGCTGGCCACTAAAGTACAAGAAACATAGAAGAAACACATGCTTTTTTGGTGAACATGGTATGTGTCAGGTCACCTCAAGCCGGCTATGGCCAGGAGTCTCACAAGTCTTCTACATGCAGATGAGTAGGGTTCACAAACTGGTCTACTGAGGGGCAAGCATGTCAGGGGAGGCTCACTGGGAAAAATAAGCACCCTAAACAATGAGAAAAATATGATCTGCAGTCACTTTATGAGATTGAGGAACTGAAAGAGTCAGGAATCAGAAGACTCCTGTATTGGCTTAAAGGAAAGACTAAGATTTCTTGAATGAACTAGGTTGTCCCTCACGGAAGTCCACGTGCACAGTCTGTGCTCAAAAGATCTTTTTCTCCCTCTCAGTGGCACCGACAATCGCTGTAAAATGCCATGTGCAGAGCGACTGAGATATCTTAATTCAAAGCACTAAAAGCATTCTAAAGAAAAGGCTAACATGCTCCATTATCCTTAGTTGCTTTAAAAATCATTATTTAGTAAAAAGGCTAGAACAGCATCCCATCTGTTGTAACCTAAGATACACTATGCACACCTCAGAATTATATTTCTTATCAGGTTCCTTAAAAAAAGAACAAAATGAAAAGATTAAAAAAACCCTCAGTAAGCTCTTTTCCTTGCTTGTATCTGTAGCCACTCACAAACTTATCTTAAGCATTCCATAGTATCTGAAATGGAAGATCTGAGCAAAGGAAAACCTCAAAACACAAAGTGAAAGGAGGAGTAATGTCACTCTGCTTAGAAGTGAAAAAAACTAGGATAAAGTTTAAAGAATTGGAATTTTTTAACAGTTTAAACATTTAAATGCAAATACAAGTAGCAACATATGAATTACAGAAATTCTGTAGCACTCCTGATCCTATGAATCACACTATGAAATTTGCTTTCTGCACTCTTAATGTAACCAGAATGAAATACTGGCATCTCAGATATTTTGAAATGACACACAAGCAGCACATCTAATAGCATTAATTTTAATAAGTTAGCATTCTGTCTCAGAGGCATCTATTTCAAAATGTTCTATCTGAAAGTACTTTTATGAAAATTATTTGCCCATTACATACCACAACCAGCCCAACTTCACAGTCCAGGGAGGCATTTTCATCACACGAAAGGAGAAGCCATTAGCGAAATGCTGCTTGGCAAACAGTAGCTCACACACTGAAGCTGCTGCAATATTATCCCGGCTTTCCTACATACTAAGCATAGGAGTATGTTCAAAGTAAACATGTGGTCATAATTAAATAATAATTATGACTAACATTTGTGTAACACTATTCATCCGAACACTTTAAAGCATTAGGTAAATTTGTAAACAATGGTCTAATCCTGCACCCTTTACTCATATAACACCACGCCGTTCAAACGGACTATGTAGATCTTGTCTACACACAGACTTAATTGTTCTCAATTAACTCCATGTGTCAACACTCGTTCCAGTGTGTCTTGTTCCCATTTAGCTTAATTCTCTCATTGCTTACTACAGGTGAACGTACTGTTTCTATACGCTCACTGATTTCATATCGCTTTTACAGACACTTTCCTACAGGATCCCACAGGGCTTTGCAAATCTCAGCGCAGCCTCACTTCTAATAGGACAAATATTCTTTTAGAGATGAGGAGTTCACTTGTTAGTATGCTTAAGGGACTGGCCATCCCATACCGACTTGCATCTGTAAACCCGTGATGTACAATTTCTATTCTCATCCCCTAATCACACAAATAGCCGTCTTCATCCATCACACTCCCGAGCAAAACCACAGGAAATGGTAAGAAGAGGGGAAAATTCTGCAGTTTCTAAAAATAAGATATATTTGGAAGCAAACATGCTCAAACCACTTTTATGCATCTGTGGTAAAAGTGATGTCTGTTACAGAGAACCAAAGTTGCTAAATGAGTTTTAAAAAAATCAAAGAACTTGTAGATCTTCCTGACATTTTGGTGTCAGTCTGCCTTGACAGTCAAGCAACCGGAGAACAAGACCAGAGACTAGGAATACACGAGTCAGATTTCATTTTGGCTCTGCTATGGACAGTTATTTAACTTCTTTGCTTCTGCTGCAGTATCTGTAAGCCAAGCCCAATTATCCCTTTGTCTTATGGAACTTTTCAAATTCGTGACAATCCCTATGGTCCTTTGAA
Organism: Antrostomus carolinensis; assembly: GCF_000700745.2. Lineage (NCBI taxonomy): Eukaryota > Metazoa > Chordata > Aves > Caprimulgiformes > Caprimulgidae > Antrostomus > Antrostomus carolinensis. The sequence continues at coordinate 24,419 of NW_010303111.1, forward strand.
GACAAACAGTGTTTACTACTGCTAGCTGTTAGTTAGCTTTTAGCATTTTTTGCCTTCTAGCTCACATTTTGCATAGAAGAAACTCTGTGTCACATCTCACTTCCACCTCCATTTAGTACATTTTCCTTCCAATTTTAATTTTCCTTTTTTACATGTATTCCATGTAACTTTGGCATATACCAGAAAGCTTTTTTTAGCATCAGACAAAATCACTGCAAAATGTCATCCGCTGCTGAATTGTCAGCAAAGTTCACACTAGTGTGACAGTGAAACAGAGTAGGTTTTCCCCTTAAGAATCTTTAAGAATAGTGTAGACATAGTGCTTATGGACATGGTTTAGTTGGGGACTTGTTAGTGTTGGGTTATATGATTGAACTTGATGACCTTTTCCAACCTAGGCAATTCTGTGATTCTCATAGATTTAGGCATTTCTCTGATTTGTTCATTCAGAAAAAAATTATAACAATTACAATAACCTGAGCACAACTTGCTCAAACCTAAAAAGAAACTAATGTCACAGCAATCCTTATGATGGAAGAAAGCCTGCAAAAGTCACTGCAATGACTTACACACTGTGGAAGAATTTCTTGTGAATTCAGGAGAAGAAGCTGTATGTTTGCTAGATAGTAAGGACACAGCTCTCCTTGTTCACTGGTGACACCTACAGCTATGCACTCTTAATCCTGTACATAGATAGTGTTTGTGGACCCTGTATGAGTGAAATGTGTATGTTAATTGTTTAATCCACAGTATGTTAACAGTTTGATTTTAATATGCAATAAAAAGGACATGTTATATTAAAGCGTGTTGCCTTTGTATGTGAGTTTGATGGGGATGGTCTTCTCATGGCACTGCATTTTAGCCATGAGAGCTGAGAAACTATTTGAAGTGAAAATTAACAGTACATTAAACAAAAGCACACAGGACAAACAGGCTTGGTCGTTTGGATTTCCAGAGCTGCTTATGAGTAAAAAGCAATTATCAGATTTGACACAACAGCAGGCTAGTCCATGCTTTTAATTCACTAGCAGTGGTAACTGGCATTTGCTTGGGAAGCTTGTATGTTTAATGCTAAATATGCAGAATCAAATCTGCCTGAGATACAAGGTATGTTAGTCAAAATAAACAGAAGTTTTAGCTGACATTATGGTAGGTTATAATCTGCAATAGCTCAGGAGTGTTCCTGATAGGAAAAGCAGCAGATCCAGAGGATAATAACAATTTCAGGCATCGTAGCTAAATGTCCCTGAGTCAGAGTTGGCCGTAAGTGCATCTAGAGAAGATACAAAAAAATGTTCAGGGGCAGAAAGCAAGTCAGAACTTTTTCTGAATCTAATTAGGACAAATGAAACTACAAACTTCAATTTTTCTTTCATTTTAAAACAGTCACTTCTTATTGCTATAACTGCATCTCACTATCACTCCCATAATTTATTTATCACGATTCACTTTTAAACACGCCCTGGTATTATCTGAGTTTATCATGCCACTGATTTTAAAATTTCGAATGCTACTATTTTGGGGCTCTTGCATCCCTGTAGACGTAGTACTCCAAATCTCTGTGAGCACCATGGATTCTGAACATCCCCACTGTACATCTTTCTGACAGGCAAGTAAATCCAGTGCACTGTACACATGCAACTACTATCAAAGCACTTCTTCAGACCTGATCAAAGTGCTGGTTGCATTTAACACTGAATAACGAACAGGTAGAAGACACTCGTTTAAGAGAGATGACATTTCTGAATGTAAAACACAGGTCAGATTCTGAGGAGATCCTTCTGTTGGTCTAATTTCACTGGCCTGGCAGATATTCTCTAGGCTGAAATTGTGCTGCAAGAGAGACCAAGACTAGGTAAGAGTCCACTTCAGTTGTCCACACATGACCTCAGGTATCCTGCATGGCCTCCACCAGCTCCTCTGGATCCCACAGGAGTCTGGGTAGGTCATGTGTAGCATCAGCCAAGCTACCTTTGGTCATCCCTGCATAAACTGATTGCAGTTTCTAAAACATCTGAAACCTGGACAATTTCTTCCCTCCAATTTCTGGTGGGCTGGGTGTTTGGAGCCTTGAGGATCCTGGACATATTTCTCCTCCAGGTTCTGGAGCACCACAAACAAAAGATGACTACAGCAATTTCTACAGATCTCACATCTGAGCAGAGCACATTCAATATTTTTCTCAAAGGAAGCTTTGAGACCTTCCTTCTCCTGCACACGAGCAATCAAAAAAAAAAAATCCACCAGCATCCTCAGGCAATTTCTGCCTCATTAGGATGTAGCAGAGGCCACTGGCCATATAGAAATGGCAATTCTTTGCTATTTGTCTTTGAAATTATGCGTATCGTGACACCTCAAACTTTCAAGCTGAAACCTTTTACAAAGGATAATCTCATCAGCCTCTTTCTCACTGGACAGGTATACTTCAACTTGAAGCTAATAATAAACCCGCCTTCCACTGAGATTTCTTTTTAACAAAATAAATATGTAATCTAAAAAGGAAACCTGAAAATTAGGCTAAATTTTAAAATAAAATATAAAATATGCTGTTCCTACCTTATACCTGCATCACCTTCTAATAAACGTAATGCAGCTGTGGGAGGGCATTTTCAGAAGGGAGGAAAGTCCTAGGAAACAAAATGTTTTTAGTAGAATGCTGAATGGTTTCATTGAGTATTTTTAGCCTGGCCTCTTGAGATGCTCTGCAAACATTTGCAAAACTCTAAAACAGAGCCAGGGTTATGTCACTATCTTTGGTACAAATAATTTGTTAGGAACTATTTTGTCCTGGCACGGGGATATATCAAGAAAGGATGCGTGAACTGGCTTGTTTTCTTTTGGATTAATGTTGTTTGTCAACTGAAGGCTGTCTTTATG